>NC_090884.1:63119858-63214858 GCF_036669925.1 Montipora capricornis
CTCAACTTTAGTTTATTTCTCATTTGTCAACTGACGATGGATGATGTTTCATCCGAAACATGTATTGATTAAATATGAATTTCAAAAACATCGTATGGATCATCAAAGCGATATTATTATTATTATTATTATTATTATTATTATTATTGTTATTATTATTATTATTATTATTATTGCTTTGATGAACCAAACAATGTTTTTGAAGTTCATATTTAATCAAGACATGTTTCGGCTGAAACATCATCCATGGTCAGTTGTACAATGAGGAATAAAATAAAGTGAAGTTGTGTAACAAAGTGAGATATAACATGAATAATTAAGGATGAAGGCGAGAACAGAAGAAAAAACTAAACTATTTAAGCTAAGAAAAGAGACTAATTAGTATGAAAGGGATAAATTAAGAGTGTTTGACTTGGGAATTTAAAGATGGCTGCTCCCAAAGATATGCATGGCTTCTTTAATTTTCAATTGGAAACGTGTCAAAACAGAGTCGAGGATTTTAAAACAATCTTCTGAACAAAGGGAGCGACATTTTTCAGAACCTCTCAACTGTTTAAAGATGTGGGAATGTTTGTAGGAGGCGAGATGTTCACGGATGCGAGTGGTGAAGTGTCTATTGGTTTCACCAATATAACAGGCATTACAGCCTGCACATGAAAACTTGTAAATGACTCGCGATCGTAAACCCGCAGTTATAGGATCCTTGGCCTCAAACCAACTCCTTGTCTCATTTTTTAAAGGTTAATTTAGTGTTATGCTGGCAAATAAACAAACTAAAAAAAAATTATTGAACTTTATGGGAACAACTCAACAAGTTTTTTTATTATTCGACAATAATATCTAACAATTATTCCATGAGCGCGCGTTGGATATGAGATGATAGATAGCCAACGAGGCGCGTAGCGCTGAGTTGGCTAAAATCATCTCATATCCAACAAGCGCGAGTGGAATAATTGTTTCATTAAAAACGCCCCCAAAATATAGAAAACTAGGCTACAATAAAATAAAAAGGCCCAAAAAATCATGCATATGCTTGCCGTGTTTGTAGATCATGGTATAATGGCTCATAACCCATGATGGCTTAGCCAATCAAAGCTCTCGAATTGCATTATCCAATGATCCAGTTTTTAATAATTATTATTATTCAATGAACGTGCATTGGATACAAGATGGTAAATAGCCAGCCAGCTAGGCGCATGGCCCCAGTTGGCTATCACCAGTCTCATATGTAACAAATGCGAATGGAGTAATATTATTGTTTTATTAAATTTTTATTTAATTCTAAATGCTTGGACTCTTGGAAATTAAAGTCAATCAGTTTCCAGCTTAGCAATACTTTATGCAATCAGTTTCCATATTAGGTCATATGGTGTATCAGCTGATAACTGAAATTGAGTTAAACAATCAGAAAGCTAGAAATGCTATATCCGAGGTTAAACATTTAATAAAATGTGGTATCCTCTTCAAAGAAAAAGATTCCTGCTTCTTCCCCTTACAGTTGAAAGCCAACTGGTTAAAAGCATAGAGCTTTTTAATTTTGGTTGAGTTAAAAGGGACTCAGAAATATTTTATTTATGTTATAACCGAGGAACTGATTTTTCTCCTGCATAGAGCTCTTTAACAAAATACAACAGCCAACTTGTACGTTGGGCATCTACAATGTTAGCTGAGGCCTGGAGTACAGAGGTACTGCCAATCCCAGAATCAATGCGTGCACCATTCATGGCTGTTATCCGCCTACCTCAAGTCTTGACTGCTGCTTACGGAGCAACAAAGGAAGGGGAGAGCCAAATTATGAAAGATGTCTTTAATAAACACAATGTGGTCACGACTTTTGTTTCCATACAGGCGTCTTTGTGGTGTCGCATCTCGGCACAAATTTACAATGCCAAAGAGGATTACTTGGTGCTTGCTGAATCAGTTTTAAAGTTGATGAAGGAATGTCAAAATGGTTTTCACCCTGAGGTTGAGAAGGCTTTTGCACCCAACAGATGGTCATGGCACGAGGCACCACTTGCGGCATCGCATTGAAAATTGTCAAATTACATTTTAAAAAGGAAAACACATCAAACTGTTTTCCTTGTTTTTTCATTAATTTTCCTCTCTGAATTACAACAAAGAAGAAATTCTCAATTTAGTAACTGGAACTCCATATCTTTAGAGGGTTTTTATTTATAACATATTGAAATGATTTAGCCCTGTTAGATGAATTTAATTTAGAGAAGTTAGAACTTGGTCACTTGGTCCTATTTTCACATTCAAAATGTGTTCTTAACCCTCACGGAGTTTTTACCCTGGCCAACCAGACCAGTAAAATAGTTGCCTGGCGTTAGACAAATCAAAATCTACAAGCCTCACTCTTGAGTGGGATCAAAAGGGTTAATTAAAGAACCATAGATCTTGAGTGGCGGCGGGTCTAAAACATGGGTCACTTTTCACGGGTCACTCGTTGCAGGTCATTGTTTTACCTTTTTGAAAGTAACCCCAAATCCTCAATTTGGCTAATACAAGGGCTAAAGTTGGTTTTTAGGCAACAAGTGACCCGTGAAAAGTGACCCCGTGTTTTCGACCCGGCCCTTGATTGGACGGGGACATGTTTACCCTTTCACCCTGAAATGGCCCCCTTTGACGAGTAAAATCGTCTTTCGTGAGACAGTAAAATATACTCTTTGGAGGGAACAGGTTAAGCCAATTTTTCATTTTTATATTTTCGTCAAAATTAGAAACATTATTTCATAAAAGAGGTGGTTATTGGTTGTTGTGGTGGTAAACAATGAAATGTGTAATCGTTTGTTTCACGATGTGGACACTCTGGTGTAGACCGCGACGTTTCGACTGCTTACTGCTGGGGCCCATTTCTCGAAGCTTTTTGGGTGTCACAATTCCCTTGTCCCTTAAGCCCTTTAGGGGGTCTACCATTGTTATTGCGCATTCGTTCTGCGCATCTCGAGATACTCGGATTTCCTATCAGTGATGCTTACTAATACAGAGATATTTTTGCGCTGTTTAAAATTATGCAGAGAAAGTAGATCTTAGTAAGTACCATTGGTATCCAAAAAGAAAATTGAGGGCAACCATGCATTTTTTTAAAGATAATTAAGCTTCAATTTGAGAAAGAATGCCATACATGGCTTCGTATTTTAAAGCTTTTTACGAATATTTTTCATGGATTATCTTTGAAAAATGCGTGTTTAGCCCCAATTTTCTTTTTTGATTTCAATAACACTTGTTAAGATCTACGTTTCCTGCTTAATCATAAACCGGGGCAAAAACTTTGAATTAGTAGGCACCGCCTTAAGACAATAAAATCTGTAAGTGGCACTATTGGGGTTCAAAAGGGTTAAAGGGGACGTAGGTGGACATTGGTGTTATTTAAGGCCCACCTTCAACTGACAGGCTATTCGACCATTTGTTTTTGTATTTAAAAGTTCGCATAAATTATCGTAGCGATCTGATTGGATGAATTTCGGCTTTGGCGGGGTTTTCATACCTGAAAATTGTTGCACAGCACGCCGTGCCTATAGGGTGAACGTGGGTTTTAATTTAAGATGACTCGGCAGAAGAGTCAAAAGAATGTATTCACCAAAGTGTTAAGCCTTGCTAAATACTTTTTTCTGTGAAATACATCAACCCACCCAACCGGACCATAAAGCTGCGGAAAAAGTATGAACAAATGTACGGAAAGTTAAAAGAAAACTGCTCGCCTTACAGTACAACTGTATCGTTCAAATTTGGAGAAGACAATCATTTAGACTCCTTTTGCCTCGTATTTTAACTTAGCGATTCATAAATAGTTAAGAATTCTATTCAGAAAACTATTATCTGTCGTCAGGTTCTTATACAAACACTCATTTCTAACGGTAAAAATACGCAAAACTTTTTCTTTTCTCCCTCCTCCTTACTTGTTTCCCGTGTTTCTTCGTCCTCCCAACTTTTTCGGGCCATTTCTCCCTCCTCTGTTCCTCCTCCATCCAATAGGCCAGTTTCGTATTCTAACGGTTGGACTGGATCTAGCATGAAATGGAGGCTAATGCGGGCAAATTAATTTGCATTTGAAAAGATTTGCCCGCATTAGCCTCCATACCATGCTAAATCCAATCCAGCTGTGAGAATTCGAAAATGGTCTATTAGAGTGTCATCACGGTGGTCGGCTGTGACAGGTGGATTTCATCCTTATCGGCCCCTTTCAAAATACCATAATATTCTTTGTTTGCCCTCAATAATTTTGCATAAGCATTGTTTATATTTTCTCTTGGGGCAATTGTAAGTCCCAAGAGTAACTGGAAACAATGCTTATTTTTAAAGTGGCTTATTGTTAAGAGCTCTGATTTAAAATTGTCCCCTCGGCGATTCGTCGACCAACCAATGTTTTGTGGTGTTTCTTACGCTTAAGGAATTTCGATTCCATTATCCCTATTGATGTTATTAGAGTGAACTGTTTTATGGATAGCTTTCTTCACTCTTCGGATGTACCAGCGAGACCTTTACCTCGTTCTCAAGCGGGTGGTGGCCGATCTTATTGGCGTTCTGGATACGGGCGTTGGCCCTCAGATGGGGGCAGTGTTGTTGTGTACGCATAGTCGTTTACCCTTATGCTTTGTCAATTTTACTTGACGAGTCACGAATTTCCCCGCAGTTGACCGAAAACACGCTGGCCCTTAAAAGGCAGCTGCGAAGATTTCAATGAAGCTTGTTGTTCGTGAACAACCTCATAGCATAATTCATCGCTGAAAGGAGCACAACGCATAAAAACTTGATTGGCCACGGGTATTTAGTTTAACTCACGATACAAAAAATGTTAACCTCAATATTCTCAACTCTACAAAAGTTCGTCCGAATGTTGTATTCAAGTGAAGCTATGATCTTCGCAGTTATGAGCGCAATTTTTACAATTGCGTAGAGAAGCCTGAAAAATTCAGGACTTCAACGGGATTTGAACTCGTGACCTCGCGATTCCGGCGCGACGCTCTAACCAACTGAGCTGTGAAGCCACTGACGTTGGGAGCTGGTCATTTGTGGGTTCTAATGTTCCCGTGAGGAATGAATTAATGATTCATTCCTCACGCGTTCATTTAATCATGCGTTCATTCAATTGAACGCAATTGTAAAAATTGCGTTCATAACTGCGAAGATCATAGCTTCACTTGATTTCATATCCGCAGTTCATATATGATTCATTTCATATACCATTTCATAAATGTTGTATTAGCGCCAGCAGGGACTTAAAGATCTACGAAGTGGTCGTCAACGAGAACGCAACAAAGCAACAATATCATTGAGTAAAAGAGGAAAAATAATAGTACTGCACGTTCACCACGAATTTTAGCACATATTTTTGCGGTCCTCTTCATAACAACGACGTGAAATCACCAAATTTGAGGTTTTGACGACAACGCAAGCTTACAAATGTGAATCTTTCATTCTCTCTCCATTTTTACCCTGAGCCGCTCGTACCGTTTTATTTTTAGGATACTTCGTCCACATTTTACGACACGACATGGAATAATTGCGAAAGACTTACGATATTGCAAGGTTATATTTTGAGGTGACGTTTTCGTCGACGTCGCCGTCGTAGATCTTAAAGTCACTATTATCATGACACCAAAGACGGCTGTCAGCAAGGAGTCCTTTAGCCGTGTAAGACTGGGTTTGACGCGATTGAGCATGAATTCTTGTCGTATTTTTTGTGCTTCTTTAAAACACACAATTAAGAAGGACACACTGAAAAGTGAACAATGACTGTACAACGAGAAAAAACACACTCGGAAAGACAATGAGAAGCTGTTTCTGGAAGCTTGATAAGATAAATCTTTTGCCCGCTCGCTAAATAGTACGTAACTAGTCAAGAGAAAAGGTTTTGTCATCGGTATGTAGGTCCCAAGAATAAAGAAACTGGCTTTGTGCTTATTTGTTTGCTTGAAGGTAATCATTCGTGAACACATCATTTCGAAATCAGAACTAAACTTTGCTTTGATTAATAAGATGATCAAGTCCTGTTTGATCCACATTCTCCTATTACAGCCATCATCACCGAGTTCACCTCAAAAGAAAATTTCAATAGTAAGATCTCCGAAGGTGTCAAAGATCTTAATAAATGTGGTCTTCAAGGATTTGTTATAATAGTATGCTCCCGGTGTATCCTGGGATTCCTCCAGCGCTTTTCCCGCGTCTTTGTAAGTCGCCCCGATCTTCTCTTTCAGTGAAAGGTTCGCCGCCTTTACGAGCTTTGGTGAAGTTGTTCCCAGCAAACTCAGGAAGAAGAATTTCTCACGGGGAGTGAAGTTGTCGTACAAGCGTTTGACATTGATTCGCTGGCCTCCAAGAAATCCTGAGGAGAGAAAATAATTGTTAACGATAGTTTAAAGGAGTTTACTTCGGAGGAATTTTACTTTACCGATGAAAAGATTTTGCGTTCATATATTTGGAGTAATATTGCAGAATACCCGGCCACTCGAGGCAACTCCTCCTGAAACAAAAGCAAATGTGCCTATAAAAATAAAGTTCAACCGCAGGAGGACTAGTCAGATCGATGGGACTTTGGAGGAATGTACTATTCCCTTCCAGTAATCAGGTAGCGATCAGAAAATGCTCAGTTGTCCCAATCAGTCGTGTTTGTTACGTAGGATTTGTGGCATATCACCACACCAAGGTAACACAGAAAGCTGCAAAAGGTAGCACAGAAAGGTAGCAAGGTAAAGTAACACAGAAAGCCGTAAAATGACCATGTAACTTACTAATTCTGATGGTGATTATGACACTAGATTATCTAAGTTCAATATCAGTACAGATATTATCCAACAGGAGATTTACTACAAATGTTTTCAATTGAGTGTCGTAAAACAAAGACCAAAGTAATTACTTCGACCAAACACAGCAGGTGCAAACATTACAATGAACCAATCCAAATTCGTAGCATTTCCGTGTAACTTGCTCAAAGCGCGGGAAAAATTGCGTGTACAAGTCGCGATTGGTTTTGGTTTTCCTTTTCATTGGCTGATAAACAATGGTGCGACATTTTTAAGCCAATCGCTAAGCATAGCAATTGTAATCGGGTAATTACTTTCGACAGTCATTTAAAAACTGTTCCATTAGGGATAATTAATTAGTCATTAGTGATGAGGGCATCCCTAGTATGGTGATAACGCGCTTTTGGATGTCTCCACCTCCACACCTGTTTTTTTTTTTGTTGGACATTTCTTAACTTTATTTCTTACACACCTTTTCTCGAGAAGATAACTAATCAAATATTTCGATTAAATTATGTGCGACTAATTTGCGAACCGGTGCGAAGCGAAAACAAAAAATTGTGCACTGTCACGGTCAGTTCAACATCGATTGCGAAACCACCTACTTTTGCCGCGAGTTTCTATTGTTCGGTGATGTGTTCGAACGCATATCGTGAATTTTGGCGATCAGAACTTAGTTGGGTTGGTGTAGTAATAGGCTTCACAACTGACAAAGCGAGACACTAGTGTTATTAATCACGGACTAGCTTAATCGAAAAATTATTTGTCAATATGTGTCTGATGACACCGTACCAAAACTTGAAATTCTGGAGGCCAAATTAAAATACAATTTTAACTTCGATTAGTTATTTATGCCTCTCAATTTCAGTTCCTAACCCCTCCCCCCCCCCCCCCCCAAAAAAAAAAATAAATAAATAAATAAAGGAATAACTGGCGTTAGGGCAGAAGTTGTAGACAGACAGCATCTAAATAACCTCACCTTCATGGGTGATCTGAGTCAAACGGTATTGCTCTTTCTTTACAGCGTTACTAGTCACGCCATCGTCATCAAGGTACAGCATATAAGTACTGTCGCGGCCTGGATAAATGGTAAAGGTAACGGGGTTCATCTTGCCCTGGGAATACAGTTCTCCAATGTACTGCTCCAGTTCCCGGATGGGAATAATCGCTCCCTCCCGGATGTAAATGGCGCAATTGTCTTTGGTGGGGTCGTCCCAAGGAGCGACAAACTCGATCTCCGTTCCTCCATTGACAGGGCTTTCAAGTGGCATCAGGTTATTATTAAATCGATACCACTGGCTTCCGGTGGGGAGGTACACGGCTCTACTTTTCTGACCTGCAGAGAAAACAGATTACCTTTGCAACAACACTTCTAATGACTGATCATGAAATCATTGATGGAATAACCAATGGACTAATAAAACTATTGGCTGAATTAATAACCAATGACAAAATGAATGAGTGGCTTGCAAGCTAGATGGCCGATTTAGACTGACTTGTGGTCTGTTATAACCAACAAACCAACAAACAGTTTGGAAGTGCCTGGTGAGTAATAAATTGATGCAATGAATTCAGTTAGTGCTGTTGACTAGAAGCAGTCATTTCATCCTACTAAAGTCAACAACCTCGTTCCCTGGGTCTTCGTTATCTGGGAACAAGGTGGCAAATATGTTAACTCCCTAAATCAAAGAATTCAGTACTCCATCCCCACAAACGCAGGTCTTGCGTGGTAAACTTATCAATCCAAAAAGATAGAATATAAAATCCGAGATGATAGTACCATACTAGAAAGTCAGTATAGTTTCATCGATAATACACTGAAAAAAGGTAACATTCCCAAAGCGAAATGCGCTCACACATAAAAGAGAAAAAGATATTAGGGAAGTAGCATTATTATGAAAGGGAAGCAATCTCAAACGTCCGCTCCATTTAGTATGCCCCCTAGAAATCAAGAGCCTCGATCCAAGAGGACGGAACCAGCAGAAATGGATTGAGTCACTGAAGAACCTAACAAGGCCGTTGTATAAAGAGGAGGACTGCTGATGATGCGAGAGCGAATATCAAGCTGAGTTTTGATGATGAACATGAACTCGACTGGTTTGACATTCTGGAGAGGGTGGATACAGAGTAAAAATAAAGTGGAACGTTCATTTTCAAGGGAGCGTGATCGGAACCGTCCGTTGAAAATCATAAGTGTATGCGTTAGATTAGCTTTTTTTTCCCAGTTTGTTGGTTGACATTTTTGACGTGTCAATCAGCGAGAACAGTGATTGTAGTGCACTAACTTTAAGAATTGAGGAGCCGACACGATATCTTGAATTGAAGAACTGTTACCGGACGTGGAAAATCAATAAAAATAAGATTGAGGAATACAGGTCGTTCCTCCCCAGAGTCTCTCTGCCCCACAGTATTCTGACGACATTACACGATAGCTAACCTATCGATGCTCGATGCTAACCCTAATTTTTCATTTATTAAAATGAGTACTTAGACACAATAATACATGGGGCGGATCGAGATTGAGTGCTCCCTCAAGTTCGGTACGCAAGTCTCGACGTGAGACCAAGGACCTGGACACACTTACCTGGATTGACAATTGGAGCCACCAACATGTCTTTCCCCAGGAAAAACTGATCGTCTTGGCGGTTTGCAGTGTACCCATCGTAACCCCAACTATGATCTTTTTGAGCATCTGGATCACAATTAAACTCTCCTGAGGAAAGTGTGACAAGTATCTGTGTTAGTATTTTTTACAGTTAAGTGTCACGTAAAGATCCTTTTACTTGGACCATTTTAGTTTCAATAAGAATAAAACACATCAGAAGATACAAACATTTGGTTAAACTGCATAACTTTTTATAAACTTAGCGTTTCGTAGGTTACATCTTACATCATCAGACGTGATTATTATTCAGTTACAGATAAATACCACTGAAATGGACTGGGAACGAACTAATTTGATTGACAACTAACGAATTTAAACGACAAGAAATGCGCTAATAATTCTTGGTTTGCACCCACGTGACACGGCTGCAATGTTGGATGACAATACAACACAATTTCTTTTCGCAGAATTTGCATGATAATAAAGCTTAGTTCCCAGCGGAGTGCACGTTTTTTTCTCTTGCCATCCAACATGGCCACTGTGACGTCAGATTCAAACCATCAATAGAGATAAAGTTTCTCATTGCCAACGTTTTCATTTATTGCTGGCCTTAAATCGCGGATAAACAGAGACTCTTTAATTTTACAATGCACGTCTGATCGACTAGTTGCTAAGATTTCAAAATGGTCCCATTTTATTCCATGCTTGGTTAAGAAAACATGATTGGCAATTGCAGATTAGGGACAATTTGTTGTTAGTGCTTTGTTCTATTTTTCTGCCACGTAATCGGCGTTTCGTTTTCCCGATATAGAAATCATTGCAATCTCAGCAGTTTGCTTTGTACAAGACTTCAGTTTGACTTGAACGAAGGGACGAGTTTTTCTTTGTAAGGTAAAAATGACTTGAATCTTCGGGTGTTCTGAAAAACTAATTATACCATAGAAATGTTTTATACAAGGCTTCAGTTGTTCTGTGATGTGTTTGCTCTGAGGACCTAAGAAAGGTAGAACGATGTGAACTTGTTTTTTGTCAACTGTTTGTACAGGATCTTTTGGCTTGCTTTGACGTTTCTCAATGTATGAACTCAGGGGCTGATCTAGGGGGTGGGTGCAGGGGGTTCGCACCCCCCCCCCCCTCGCCCTGAGATGACGTGCGGCTTTCCAATACAACTAGTATTCTGCCAAAAAAAAACGTCACCAGTCAAATAAGCCATTGGTTAGTTGTGCACCCCCCTGCTAAGAAAAGTCCTGGATCCGCTCCTGTAACTCGGGGTTTCAAATCTCTTTGTCGTGGCTAATGCATTGTATTACCTCAGTCCCTCGATACCAAATTTAAAAGTGCCCGTGTGACCAAAAAAATCAATTCTTATTTTTCTTTGGATTTCAAAACTATGTTAACCAAACACTAAGCTTCCAAAGTTTCAAGCCTTGATTTAAAAAAGACACCTGTTTATTTTAACTGGAATTTTCCTATTTAATGGTCCGGCATTACTAACTTTCAGTTCTTGAGAGAGCTGGTTCGAGGAGAAAATGACGTCAGAGGCTCACTAGTTTAAGAATGCAATGCGTGTGTACGCCGCAGAATTAAAATGCAGCACGGGAGTTTTGGGCTTTCAGACTTTTAAACTCGCGTTTTGCATATATAACAAGCTGCATTCACGCGCTGAAACTTTAAACTAGTGAGCCTTTTACGTCACTTTTCCTAGATCCAAACCTCTGAGGTCCAATCGGTTAGTTTTGAACGTGAGTAATGGTGGACCGTGAAATCCAAAACTTACACTCAAAGTAAACGGCCTTTGGATAAAAGTCAAAGCTCAAAATTTTGCCAGTCCGCATGCAGGTGTTAAGCAAACACACTTTCAAAATCTGAAGAAAAAAAGAAAGTGATTTTTTTATCATAGGGGCACTTTAATGTTTTGTTCAAAAGTTGGTATTTTTTGGGGATACATATTTCACTTATATCCCAAGATGCATGTAATTAGATGCGCATGCGCAATTTGATATCCAACACAAACTAGGAATTTCCTACATCTTTCTAACAATAAGGTTAGGTTAAAGTTAGTTTTAAGATTTTTTTTCGAGCTTTCACCTGGTTTGAGCTCATCCATAAACATCGGTCTGCATATTGGTTTTCCGCACTGTGTGTTCTCGAACATTGCATCATAGATGAACTGAATCAACCTGTAGCGAAGCTCGATGTATTTGCGGCAGATGCTGGGTACAGGTTCGGCATACATGTAAGGCTCCTGATAGGACTTGGAATAATTATCATAATGATTACGAAACCATGGCAGGAAAGCGCCCATGATGGTCCAGCGAATCAATAACTCTGGCTCCACGATTTGATTCTGTTATCAAAGGATTAAAGATTTTGGTCTTAATCTTTTTTGCAAATTCAATGGTAGTTTGACCAGTTTGACAGAAAAATGAGAAAGCAATAATAATAAGGATAGCAGAAAATCATAAGGCCATTAGAATGATTTGTAAAGAGTACACGTGGTCTTGGGTGACCACCCGCTGGCCAAACACCGCGAGTTCTCTGGGAACGAGATTGCATCCAACATACCAGACCTATGCTTTCACTTAGACCGTTCGAAAGATCATTCCCATGCGAACAGTTAATCATTTTCCATTTCCGTCCTCCGAACTGAATCCAACAGTAACTGGGCGGCTTCTCGTTTGATCCAAATAGAAGCTAATTCGTGCGGGTACATTTCCAACAGCACAGGTCTATGAATCTACTTGATTCTTCGTCTCCCCTTAGAAAACCAAGCAATCTTTTATGGTAATATTGAAAGGATATTCGTATTATTGGAAAAAAAACTTACATCGATGTCAGCGCAGAAACCACCAATGTCACATCCAGAAACGGGCTGAGCAGATAATCCGATACCCAGGACCAGAAGAATGTTGATTCGCACGAAGTCCCAGTTTGATTTGCTGTCACCTGTATGGATTGCAACCGATGCTGGTCTATGTGATTGAAAAACTTTTAATACTCTCCTCCGGGTATTTCCCACGAGTCTCTCCGAAAAAAAGGGGCAAAAAAAAAACCGCCACAGCGTTCTGTGCTTATTTTACTTGTTCCTAACAAGAGTAAGATAGTGTTGTGGATTGTAAAATTGAAAGGCAACCGGTAATTCTGGAAAGAGACAATGAGCATATTTTTGTACTTATGACAAGTCTGAAGGTAGTCACCCTCAGACCCCTTCTCCGGACTACTTTCACCCTAACGATCTCATAAAGTTTTGATATGACTCCTGGATTCAAACCATTTGCTGTTCAAGAAAATAAAATTAGTAAGATATTTAGTGTATTCTTGGTAATTTAATCGAACGGCAAAATACACATATCCGCGACAAAAGCAAAGTTGTAAGTTTAGGGGGCCTACATCATATCTGTCCATAGTCCAGCACAGCGATGAATTCCAACGAAACCGCCTCGTGTGATGATAAAATGGCGTTTGTCTGGCTGCAGTTTGTTCAGTCCTTTGTATGTGGCTTTGCAGAGGGTGTCACTGTACAAGCAGCGGAGTTTTGCAAATGGTTCCTTGTGTTCAGCATCGCTGACGTCCTTTTCAATTCTGTTATATCAATACAATGTGAAATTACGTGGATTTCTACCGTTGCTCCGTCAGAACACAAATCGTCGTCATGTAATCTAACACCTTACCTGGACTCTCCGCTTTGACTGATCATCAAATCCATTGGAAAAGATAACAATGGACAGTCTGGCTGATGGACGCTGGACTTCATTGCAGGTGTAGTCATATCTTGCCATATGAAATCGAGCCCCCAATCCAGCAGGTCTCGGTATTGTTCACCCCACCACCTCTGTGCGTCCTCTCGTCCCAGATCAGGATAATGGCCCCATGTCAGGTGGTCACGCCCATAGTTCACGTTCCCTATGTACGGGTCTTGGGTGCCACTACCGTCTTCACGAACGTTCATTATAAACATTCCATTTGCTTTGCCGGTGTCCAATGCTTTATACGGACTGTGTTTTCCGTTTTCATCCACGTTACAGCTGATGATGGGTGTGATGTTAGTACTGCATTTGAAACCCTGATTATGCAGAGCATCAAAGATTTCTTTGGGGTTCGGAAACTTTGACTTGCTATTTGTGAATGTACGATAGTTATCCTGCAAATAAGGCATCGTGTTAAACCCTTTTAATAATAAACTTGGGCTCACGAAGCTCTTGAAAACCTCAATTACCTGGAAATCCACATCTATATGAATTCCATCGCAAGGGATTTTCCACTGACGGTACTTGGATGCAACCTCCAGGAGCTTTTGCTTCGTGTTGTAGTTGGGACCGTACCCTCCCTGATGATAGCCAAACACATATTTGGGTTTCATGTGTGTCCGTCCCGTCAGCACCACGAATTCGTTGAGTACTTCTGCCACGTTCCTGCCGGCAAAAACGTAGTAATCAAGTTCGCCGTGAAGAGCGCCGAAGTAGTATTGATTACTCTGTCGGAAATTTATGAACGTCTGAGAAGTGTTGTCAAACAGGATGCCGTTGGTGTAAGAAGGACCAGAGAATCTTCCGTCGGGCTTCGGGTTGTATTCAATCAAAAAGGGCGATGACTGGTACAGCGGGTAGTTTGGATTCAGTGGCCCTTGTATCTTCCCCTTTGGCGTCAGATTAGGTGCGTTATAAGCAAAGTTATCGAAGTTGAAGAACGTCAAGGCGGCGCCAATTTTCTCGTTGCCCCCGGCATACTGACCGCAGAAGTGTTGCTTAGGCACACGGCGTTTATCGAGGGTAATACCTGCCTTTTCTCCAAAGCAATAGTATTGAGCATTCGTGGGTGCAACCTTGAAATGCGCAACAGCTTCGGCGCCATTTTCGCGACTGACGTAGACAAGATTGTAGTCCTCGGGATCGGCATGGACGAGCTGCCCTGAACGATACACTGACAACGCGTACTTGGTTAAATTAACATGGACCTGATCAGAGGCAAAATTTCAATTTGAGTGGTGAAGCATTACTAGTGTTATGGACCAATTCCAAAACACACACTTGACTAAATATATTTTACTAACAAGCTGATCTGCCTGAACCCCTCTGAAAAGATGTAATAGAATACCACAGAAGAGTTATTTTTCTTGAAAAAGATCAACCTTCACGTTTAAGGCTTTTGAGAATAAAACAAAGCATCTGCCGCATACCTCCATTTTGTGGGTACATATTTTCAGCTGTCCCCCCTCTTCTTTCACTTTTATGTGACATGTCTCAATCTGATCTACAACAGTTGCAGGTGAACGGTTTTTCAGGAGTGGAGCCGCAGAAACTGGGTTGAAGCGGACACGGAAGCTGGCCGGAGACAATATGTAAATGTACACTATCTGGTCGCCGTCAAGGGAAAGTGTCAATCTATCTACCAAGCCTTCCTTCTCCTGGATCCATGATTTCACTTTTCCTAAGGTGATCCAATTAATTCGACTCTCCGGTGTAAATTCATCGGGTGGAACGTACCGAAACTTTGGCATTCTTCCATAGTGCTTTCTTTTCTGCAGGATGGAAAATAATCAAGTTTGATTCTCTGACCACAGCTATGCAATATAACTTGGAGGAAATTAATGAGCAGCTCAAGGAGGCTCAGCTTCCGGCCACTGGCGTGAAGGACAAAGCAGGGGCCATTTAGATGTCAACTGGAGGCCAGTTTGTGTGTGCAATTGATGTGTCAGATGTGTTTAGATCTAGACACAAGCAATATAGATAATACTTGGAACAGATACTGGGATCAGTTAACACCTGTACCAGTTAACATTAATAACAATGCAAGGGCGTAGCTAGGGGGGGTCCTGGGGTGCCCGTGATCCCCCCTTTGTAAGCCTCTTTTATGCAAACAACCTACAATAATCAGGTTCCAAAAAGGCGAGTACCCTCTGTTTGACACAGTGTGACCCCCCCCCCCCCTTTGAAAAATCCTGGCTACGCCCATGCAATGGAAGACGAATTACGATGATGAGTGGCTGTGGTTTTTATTACTTACTGCTAAGCTAGTACAGGTGATCTTAATTGGTGTTACATGTAAATAAGATACTTCCTTCCCCCAAAAGGTGACTCTATTTCTAAAAACAACAATGATACATACAGCTTAAATTTAGACACACAAGAAGTTGTGAAACAATTGAAAACAACCTAACTTCTGAGAATATGATCTTCGTACAAAGTAAATTACCTTTAACTTAGAAAAGCGCCAAGGCAATATTGCAAATAATGGTAACAGAATATTTTCATGAATCAGGAAAAGACCCACGAAAACGAATTGAACTCACTGCATGCGCATCATTTAAGGCAAATTTGTCCCTCTTTTTGATCGTAATGTTTCACGATAATTTCCCGCTCCCCTTGCTTTGCTCTTGTAAACCGCTCGTCTTGGCCTGGACGGGTGGATATTTGGTAAATAAACCCCTTCCTGGGTTACTGGTACGTCGACTGATAAGGATTGTCCGAAAAATAAATATTTGGCCCAGAAGCGAAGCAATCTCTCGGCCAAGAACATTACCAGCCGACATACCAGTAAGCCAACCAGGAAAAAAATCGCCGTAAAAAGCTATTATTGATGTACGTTGATGTGATGGCGCCGTACTGGCAATTGGCGTAAGCAAGTACATTTGAATTAATTTTATGTCTACTGTGATCGGACGAAAACTTGACAAGCTGTTATCATTCTCGTCATCAGGGTTCCCCAGAGCTCTTCACTCCCTCAGCCAAGAGAAGAACTCTTGGGTCGTGATTGAAGATGTCATGTGAAATAAACTAACTTTCGCAAAGCAAACTCAAATACAAGACGCTTTAAAGGGAACCTCCACTAAAACAACAAAATAACTTTAAATCACAGAGCATAATGTACAATTAACATTGTTCAAACTTTTTCCAATGAAAGCGTTTATATTCGAGAAAAATAAATTTCAAAAACGCTTGTTTTGGCTTTCAAATTTTTCGGGCGCCGCCATCTTGAACAATTGTAACGTGTCATGGTTGCCCTATTGTTCCAGGACAAACGGTCTTTGTGTCAGAACAATAGGGCAACAACCACACGTCATAATTATTCAAGATGACAGCGCCCAGGGAATTCTAAAGCCAAAACGAGGGTTTTTGAAATTCAGTTTTTTCGGATATAAATGATATCATTGGAAAAAGGTTTCAGCAATTTTAGTCTTTAGCCTTATGTTCTGTGGTTTAAAGTTCTTTTGTTGTTTTAGTGGAGGTTCCCTATAAGGTGTTTAAAACTTGACAGGGAAAAAAGAGTGTGTCGGTCTCATGAAAAAAAGTCAAATCATTTTAATTGTCGCTGCGAGGGCTAAAATAGAAATTACAACCGTGAAACTCAGAAAGTAGAATGTGCAAAGTCTGGAGCACTTATTAAAAGGATTCACGTGGAAGGTGGACTGTTGCTAAAGTTGGACGGTTCGTTAATTTTACAGTTAGTAAACAGTGTAATAATTATCTATTTTATAAAATGACTCAGTTTGGGTAGGACTGAAAGTGTACTCATAACTTTCCTCACCTTGAAAGACATTGACAGCACATCTTGCTGACTATTCTAAAAGTTGAAACTCTCGCGCTGCCTTTTTTCCGCGGGCTTTGTTTTTTTTCTACGGAAATATCGACGCAGAAGTTGGTTATTGCGTGGTAACTGTCCAACACGTGACGGAGCCTAGTAAACCATGGGCCACTTTGAAAAATACCATAATACTCTTTTGTTTTTCCTCAAAAATTTGCATAAGCGTTGTTTCCAGTTTCTCTTGGGACTTACAATGGTCCCAATGGAAAAAAAAAACAATGCTTATGCAAAATTTTGGAGGGCGAACAAAGAGTACAGCAAGCACCCGCATCTAAGAACGTAGAATTTAAGAACCTTTTAGGCTAAAAATTTCATGGCAGGGAGGCTAGTAGAACCGCGAGGTTATCGAGCTAGCCTCCATCTCGTTTGAGTGAACATAAAATAAAAAAAGTCTTCCTTGAAACGGCGAATTACGAACTTCGCGAAAAGAAATCACTTCGACTCATATTAAAAAAAAAACATTGGAGTAGAGGGACGGATTACTAAAGGAAAGAGCTAGAAGAATTGTGGAAACTTACGTTTGATATTGCTGAGATTCTTCTTATTTGTCCAATTTCCAGGTTTAGTGGTGTGACATCCTGTCTTAGGAGCGCCCTCATTGTAGCCATATTGGCAAAATTAGCGACGATTTGGCGGGAGATCTAGAAATGAGGTTGAGGTTGTGTGCAGGACGCGAGCAGATGACTTTTCACCTTTCTCTCTAAATATCCAGACCGTTCTCATCAATTTTATTCTTGGAATGTATACTCACACTTTCCAAGCCGAGCGACTTGGAGTAATCGCAAAATTATTACTGTAACGGGAAATAACATTTTTAGATAACGTTCTCGTAGCCGTCGTCGTCGTACTTGCTTAAGGTCCCTATGACGGTGTTTTTGAAAGTGGCCTGCATATTGCGGAAAATACTGAATTTAACATTTCATCACATTTCCATGTTTTTCCACGTAGAGTGGATGATGCTGGACATAAGAACTAGTGAAATCATTGAGTAGACACAAAACATGGTAAAAAAGATGTACCAAATGTCGATCTTTCATCAGTCATGAGACTCAGTATCACTTTTTATCTGATTGGATTAGTAGAAATTGATATAGGCCATCATTATAAAACTTGAAATGTAAAAGACTGAGCTACTTAGTATTTTTCACGGTCTCTGATCTAGATTAATTTTCTGTTTCGCCTCATTAAGTTTCTTTCATTTCCATTTTTTCGTCTGAATGTTGATGTACAAGATAGTTTCCATCCTTAAAATATATAGTTTGTTCCCAAGAAAAAGGTGTTTTAACTGCAAACGTTCTTGTTAAATAATTTCTTTCATTTGAAATTTCACTACTGTTTGATTCTTCTGACAAATTTATTGTGAGATAAAAACAGTGTCTTCTCTGTTAAGCCGTTTTTAATGAGTTAATAAAACGACCTTGTACATAGCCGCATAACAACTCAAAGTAATGCACAGCGTAAACTATGGTGCTTCATAAAACTTACTTAGTGCTTTGACACTATTTTTAATAATTTTATGTAAAATTTTGCAACTTCTGTGAGAAAAGATTTGTCCAAACTTGATAAGTTGCGATGGATTTTCTTCGTATCCACCCGCATAACCGAAAAAGATAGCAACTGCCTCAAAGAAGTATGCCTTGATTGTGTGGGGATTTGTATGCCCGTGTAGTTCATGCGATGTTGTGTATCGCTGGGTAGACTTTTTTGTGCTTTGTGTAGAGTAATGAAATGAAAAGTGTAGGTATGCAGGGTTATGTTATGCTATGTGCAGTTACGTAGCGTCAGCGTCAGTTATGTAGCGCCATGTAATACTTTGTAACCTTATGAAAGAGCCAACACTGTGGGAAGCGTGACGTTTGGTGAACACAGAGCATTAGATGAGCACATTCATATTGTGCTCGTCTTTATGTTGGACAAAATATAATACTCAGAAATGAAAAGCACGCCGCAAGTGTTTGTTTAAGACCCAGAGAGAATATTCATCATGGTGTCTGTCAATAAAAATGATACTCCTTATATGTGGACAGCTTCAAAGTTCGGTGTATTATAGCTGCAGCTATATATGAAAGTACGTCAAGTAATAAATAAGCATAAAACTGTGCTCCTTACCTCAGTTCTAGCCGATCAAATCCGGGGAATGATCATACAAGAAACACAAACATTCTGATAGTTGATTGTTACTTTTCAAGTACGAATATTATAAATGATAATCGAACGTTTGTTACTTAAGAGAAGAATGCGGTAAAGAGCTGAAGCATGTAAACCACAATTAGTGTCTCAGAATTATTAGTATTCCGTGGGGCGTAAAGAAACTCAAGGAGGCTAAAAACCTCTGACAGGGACCACCGTTACTTTCTGATCTGATCTGGAAAGGTGGCGTCTATGAATACCATTTCGTTGTAATAACTAGACAGACATGTCGCTGTTTAACTGGACAGAGAAGACAAATAACATGATTTTATCTGAAGAAAACTTGCCTTTTCGAGGGAAATCTAGTTAAGAGACTAGTGTACTATTTGGGATATGCCGGATTTGTAAACCACATTACACTGAGATTACAGGCTGCGCTATAGCAGTGACCAAAAATACTAATACGTGTTTTTCCTCGGCACACCAACTGATTTGTGACTTGTCACAATACGGCTCGGTATAATTACGCGGTAAACGCAAGACTGCGTCATTTCACAGCATGCAACAAACCATTTCACAGCATAGCGCCCGTGTTAGTCCAATCCAAATCCTATTAAGCGACTATGGTGTATTTAACAATTATCCTGCGAAATCGCACAGAATATCGCCTGATACTTTACCGACGAGGCCGTAGGCCGAGTTAGCTGAAATCAGGCGATATTCCGCAAGATTGAGCAAGATAATTGTTTTCTTATTCAACACATTGATGGCAAAGCACACTTTTCTATGTTTAGTGGTAAAAAAAAACTGGAAAAACGACCATTTTTCTCCGTGAGACACACAAAATTACGTATATCGCAGGATATCTGTTGAGTACGCACGACGAATATTGAGCGCACTATGGACATTGTCACAATGTGTTGATTACTAAAACTCGATATACGCACGCTAAGCATGAACCAATTCTTCATTAAGTGAACTCTAGCTTCTCTCGCGCTCGACTGTTCACATGCATTATTAGGCCGCGAAATATGAAGCCTAGAATGTAGGGGAAAGAAGAAAACCTGTGGGGTGCAGGGCTAGCGTAGTGGAGAGAGAGAGCACTCGCCTCCCAACAATGTGGCTACTCTGCACCGAGAGGTTTCCCCTCTCCTCAAACAACCAACATTTGACTTGATTTGCGTTGATTGATAATTTCACTTTACAGTGTCCCCAATTAGTGCTCCAGCGCTAAATCGACTAGACACTTAAATAAAGTTAAGTTATTTCCCTTCCTTTCCTTTCCTTTCCGTGCCGAAACGGCTGCAGTTACAAAGAAACGCGTTGAAAACAATACGGTTTGTTACACTCGAGCAGGCAGTTTTCCTGTTTTGCTTCTATCACTTACGGCACACACGGAAAAATTATATGATTTCTTAGCGCTTTATCCAGCAAAGAAACACTACCGAAGACTGCAAATACTGGTGGCTGCCCATTTAACTCCTAATTCTTATTCACCATTATGCGACTGTCGATGGCGGTGGTACTGAGTCCAATTCCATGAATTTAGCTCTTTCTCCCAGTTCTTATTCATTCACTTCGGGTCTCTTAATTCCTTATTTACCTTCTTCGAACAGCGTATTGTGATGGCCACCAGCACTCTTGCCACATATTCTCTTGAATAAAGTCATGATACCTTTCATATGGCACGCATTGGAGTTCAAAGAAATCAGTTTGCTCATGAAGAAGCGAAAAAGTCAAGACAAAAGTGACCAGTAGTGGTACATCCAAATACTGTGCCCGTGTGTCGCATGATGACCGTGATATATGAGATTTGTTCCCTCATACGCTGGCGCCGTGTTGAGAGCGCGCGCCTTCCACCAATGAAGCTTTTTCCCCGGGTACTCCTCAAAATCCAACATTTGATTTGATTTGATCTGATTTCAGTTGGCTTGTAGTCTCCCAAATTAGCAGAGCACTCCTGCTCGGCTAAATAACCTCGAGACTTGAATAACGAGATTATTATTATTATCTAATGATCGTCCCTAAACCGTCTGCGACAATTTTAAACCCATTTGTGATACTCCACAGCTCGGTGCCACTCAACTGTAACCTGGTTTCCGAGCGATATGTATTAACTACTTGGTCAGTCTGCTGTATAACTGGCTGCTTGAAGTGTGCGTTATAGACGAAAAGTAAAAGTGATCCTCGCTCTTATCTGGGCAATATATAAATTCAGCAGCATGGCTTCAACGGAATTCGAATCCAAACGGATTCGAATTTGGATTCGGATTGAACCCGAACGGGATCCGAACCTTTGCGATGCTGGTGCAATGCTCTACCAACTGACTGCAATGAAACTTCGATAGGCATAATTTGATGCAACTCTGGTTTGGTCGCAGAGAAATTTGGATGTCGCCGTTAAAACGTTACTATTCGAAGACCTAACGTTTCGACGCTCCTATACAGTGTCAGTATCAGGGGTAACTGATCCAAACTATCACAAGAGAAAGAAAAAGAGAATGCAAAAATATCTGCGGTACGCAGTTTAGCAGATATTTGTTTTCTACACGCTCCTATACGATTAATTAAGTGTATTATGGTGTATGTTTGTGTCCCGGTATTTAAACGGTGTTAAGTATTTTGCATATGGTTATATAAGTGTCTTGTTCATTCAGTTTCGTTTTTGCTTTATTTTATTGTTTTGCCCTTGCCAGCTATCAGTTTGATTATAATATTTTTTGCTTTGATTTCCTATAGTGCGGGGAGTTCGGCCCCTTTAGTGCTTTTTGTTTAAAGTCGTCCGATTCTTCAGAGACCAACCCGCGCCGTGCCCGACTTAGATGAAGGAGAGGATTTTCACTCTTCAGTTGATTTATTTTTATTTATAAACTTCGCCTAAGACAATTTGGCAGGAGAGATCTCACAGAACTAATGTTCCAATAACGAGACTCCTAAACATAAAAAACCCTAGTAATTAATGGTTCAAAACAGTTAATTAACAACAGAGTTTGACTAGTAATGCAGTTAGTGGTCTGCTCATATGACATTTTATGCAGACACTTTTGAAAGTTTGTGGAACTGCAGGATCATATTAGTTTTAATAACATTAATAGATTGGGTATTGTCCCTCAAGTATTCTGGAAGTGTATTAAATGTCCTTGAGGCTCTAGAGTAGAAACTATTCTGGAACGTAACAGTCTTAGCCTTAGGTATATATCTAACAAAACACTCTTTGATGAAGCGGTACGTCTAGTTACTCTAACAGTTGAGTGTAATTTTGCTGTCCATCGGTTTTTCGGATGAATTTTGTTCCAGCAATGTTTGTTCAGGAGTTAATGGACGTTTCAATTCCTCCGTTAGTTTTTGGGCATCCACCTTAGACGCTCCTCAGTTTACTCTCGATACCTTTTCCTATGGCTATCGACTTCCTTTTGCCAGTTATCCAGCCCTGTGTTTTTTAAGCAATATTCGTCGGCTCGTAGGCATCCCGACTTCGTTCTTCATGCTATTTCTGAGCCGTTGTTTGGACAATGGCTGTATCGTGGAGCATAGTAGTCTCCTTTTTGAGTTAACCCCTTGACAGTTGCGGAAGGCAAGAAGCTTCGCTTGGCGCGTTAATTGCCGTCTCGTTCGTTTTAGTTTATACGAGGACCTTCGCTCGCTCTCACAGATTCTTCAGGAAGGGCATTGGTTCTTTACCTGGGACCTCAAATCTGGATACCACCATGTTGATATTTTTCCGGAACACTAGAAGTATCTACAATACTCGTCACATTAGTTGGAACACCCATCCCCGTTTCCCCCTTCCTCCAATGTTGATTTCGACAACTACTAGTAGTCGCCCGAAAAATGTAAATTCTTCTTGAGTTGGTACCAGCTCCACATCGGCACCACTCGATATATTATTAACCGAACCTCACAAGACGTCAGCGACCCCACCTCTCTGGCTTTATTCCCTTCACTAACCGTTGTCACGCCTTCAAATGCCAACATCAGTACCAGTGCAAGGAAGATCGCCCTTATTTTGCTCGATTCTTGTCTCGATAATAATTAAAGCCCCCGATGTCATGTGTACGCTACGTTAATCAAAGTACACAGTGTCAACTACTTTACATGGAAATGCGGAACACAGCATATTGAAGATGTTCCTTTACACACCACATAGTATTTATAATTATTTGGCATTCTAAAAACTCTCCAACACATATTCCTTGATTATCATCATGTTCAGACCAACTGCCCACCTTTTTAAATACAAAGCATGCGAAGAGACATTCCGTTTATCTTAGTAACAAGTTGACTTCTTTTCTAAAGAGGCTTGACTTCTGATCTACGCCTCTACAGATTTGCCAATTTCCTTGAAGCAAATACAATACTCGTCACATTTGTTGGAACACCTATCCCCGTTTCCCCCTTCCTCTAATGTTGATTTCCACAACTACTAGTAGTCGCCCGAAAAATTCTCACACAACATTGAATTGGGGGAAGGGGGATGTGGTATAAAATACGATCGTGTAACACGATGATTCTGACCATTCGCTAAGTGTTCCAACTAAATATGTCTAGTATTGTAGGTATCGGAGAGGCTGAACACTTACGCACGCATGCGCTGACGGAATGTTTGAAGACGAGACGAGAAAAATATGCAGTACCTCCAGACGTGGCGCTGGAGCGTCGTACCAAACGAGTCATCCCGGGATTTCGGCCCGTGCGATCGCTTTTGGACGCAGTTGGCCCTTCGCTGCTTTCTGCTACCGACCTCGCCTCCCGGTACGGCATTGAGGGAGGGATATGTCGGCCCCTAAACCATATGAGACAAATCCCACGCCTACTCACAGCTCCAAACCGCCCTTGTCATTACAATTTAACGTAAGATTTCGATGGCTTATATATTCAATAGAATACTCATTTTATCTGTCATATGGTAAGCACTGGAGTCGCAGATTGCAAAGTGCACGCATGCGCCCTGCCGAAGGTAACATACATGCATGCATAAAACTTTATTTCATCTCGAATTTCAGAATAATATCTTCGAGACATTACAGCTAACATACATGATAAATACAGATACATAACTAAATATTAAATAATATTTAAAGATATATTAATCAAAACGAAAGGCCGCTGTACAAAATCCGGCCCTGGATTAGTTTAAAACCAGTAAACTCAGTGGTACGGGAAAAATCAGGTAGCGCATTTCGCAACGTACTTAGTAAAAACGTAAGAAAAAGAACTAAGACCATAAAAGTTTGTCCTAGGTTTATTGAGGGACAGAATGTGATTTCCACGAACATCATGCGTAAGAAGAGAACGGGAGAGAAAACGTATTTTTCATATATGCAGGACAAGCCTTTTCTTTCTTTAACTACTTTTATACAATAATATGAGGAAATTTTGAATGCGCTTATTGCATAGAGATGTAGAGTTTGACTTAAGTGGTACGTAAGAGGACAGGTAATCGCAAATATAAATCTCATTACTCTCTTATTTACATTATACCGTTTCTTGGACAAGAAATTACAAAAGGCCAGGCCGAATTTCCTATGACAAAAAGTCTACGTTAACAGCACGCACCTTGGTTACTCCTTAGTATCCGCTTAGAAATCTTCTTCTCGCTACTTTTTCCTCATTTGATGAGGACCAGTCTCCGCTTGCCTCCTTCATGCCCAAAAGGAATTCTGGGTAACTCGGCCGTTCCGTGACAAGGGAAGACCCCCGATTCTCATTTCATAGATTTTCTTATGAGTGTGGAGCCACCCGGTCCTACCGGCAAAATACAGCATCGATTGAAGTTTTTAGCTTTCAAAGCTTGCTCAAATTGTATCGGTAGGTCCTGGAATTCGTCCACAGAAAGGCCAGAGAGACAACTTCACTGGTGCTGTGAACCGCCATGTTTACAACAAAGCAACTTAGGCGTTCCAGTCTGCATGAAATCATCTTTCACCTCTGTCTCGAGAAGACCAGACACGCACGATTCTTACGTTACGTTTATGCCCCTGTAGAATCAACCGAAATCTCAACTCCTTGTCAAAAGTTAACCAGCATCTTAATATTTTTGGTAGGCTACAATACTCGTCACATTTGTTGGAACACCCATCGCCGTTTCCCCCTTCCTGAATGGGGGAAGGGGGATGTGGTATAAGCTACGATCTTGTAACATGCACGATGATTCTGACCATTCGCTAAGTGTTCCAACTAAGTATGTCTAGTATTGTAGGTTTTGCTTGGCCCTTTAGCGGCGGACTTAGTATTCCACTTACCCGGTTTTACCCTTCGGTCTCAGCAGCGCGGGTTTTTGTTTCGCTAATTGTTGCGCCCATTAGTTAATCGCTGGCGATTTATGGGGCATAAATCTTTTGTTTATCTCGACGACGGCAGTCAGCCCGATAGGACATCAGACATCGCAGCAGCTTTTGCTCGTCGAAAGGATCTTGACTCTTCCGGTCTCCTTGTTAATGAGGGGAAGTCGTGCTGGGTTCCGATGTAAGTGGGCGAGTGGCTAGGTTTTGTGATCGACACTTTTTCTATGACGTTTCGGATTCCCGAGAAAAAATGTTTGCAAGCTTTAGCAGCTATTAAGTTTCGCCATTCATATCAAGTCATCGTCCTACCGTGAATTAGCCAGGATCGCCGGTTCCATTATTTCGGTTGCCTTGGCGGTTGCATTGGGCCTATTTCCCGTCTTCTGACTAGGCAGATGTACTTAGCTATAGAGTCTAGGTCGGCTTGGGATTACACTTTTTGCTTCCCTCCCGCTCTGCTAGAGCTAGGAATTGAAGTTTTGGTTTAATAACGTTGAATCTTTTAGTGTTTATTCCATCCGGCCTCCCCGTGATTCGTCCACTTTTGTTTTTTTTTTTACGACGCGAGCGACTCAGCCTTCGGAGGGTTTTCCGTAGGAAAATATAGCTGGTGTTTTATTAGATATCCATGCTGGTTGGAGGTGCGAATCCGCTAATCAATTTAGTTGTTTCTGTTGTTCGTTTTTCATTATCTTATTTTATATTATCCAACATTCACTGGCGATTGTTTATTCAGAATTAGTTTTCGCTTTTTCTGGCTTTGTAATTTTTGAGTAATTTATTCAGAGTCCTGGCGGGGAACGTGAGTTGTGCCTGGCCCGTCTCAGATTTCCTGTACCCTTTTCCCTACGGGGTTTTTCGGGGCAGGTTTTTTCTGGCCACTCTGGTACGCTCACACGTAGCTTTAGTTTATTTACCCTTGCTGTAGCTATGGTCCTTTTTAATTGGTCCCTCATTAAAGTGGGTTATGGCGTTACTCTCAGGCCATATCCAATTTTCCCCAGGATTTGCTGGCTTTTTCGTTTCTTGTTTTTCTATTAACTTTTGGATAAGTGCAGAAAAGAGGGTACACCATTTATAGAAAATACACGTAGTATCTTATCTTTTTACTAAGAGGTAAATATTATACGTGTCAGGAAAAAGGTTGCCATCATCAAGGTTTCAAGGAGCGATGTGACGACGCGTCGGATCTAAGGGTGTGCGTAAAACGAAGACCTGGAAAACAAAGACCGAAAACCGAAGACCCGGAAAACGAAGACCCCCAAGGAAAAATGGCATATCAAACAGAAAATAACAAAACACATTATTTATGTTATTTAAAACGATCGATAACCCATCTCTCGTGAATTACGGCAGGGTCTTCGTTTTCTACACATCCTGGCCCGTATGCGGAAAACGAAGACCCCCACAAAAAAAATACAATGACGAACGGAGGCTAGCCAAACACAACATCTCCGTTGTTTGCTGAGACCAATTTCCCCGGGGTCTTCGTTTTCGGTCTTCGTTTTCCGCATACGGGCCTGGATGTGTGGAAAACGAAGACTCTGGGGTAATTGGCCTGAAATGACTCGTTGGCCACAGCAAACAACGGAGATGTTGTGTATGGCTAGCCTCCGGTCGTGATTGTATTCTTTTGTGGGGGTTTTTGGTCTTTGTTTTGCGCATGCGGGCCTGAATGTCTGGAAAACGAAGACCTTGCCGTAATTCACGAGAGATGGGTTATCGATCGTTTTAAATAACATAAATGATGTGTTTTGTTATTTTCTGATTTTCTGTTTGATATGCCATTTTTTCTTGGGGGTCTTCGGCCTTCGGTCATTGTTTTCCAGGTCTTCGTTTCCCGCACATCCTCGGATCTAAAAGGGGAAATCGAAGCCTCCCAAAAACCCATCAAATCCCTCAGGGCAACGCATAAAATAGTGAGTGAGTGAACTTTATTTATCTGGCTGTCCATAAAATGAATTTTAGAAAAGAAACATCGCGATTTGAAGTTTTTATGGAACATTTTCCTTGATCAGTTGAATGGGCCATTACAACTGTCTCAAAATAACGTGACGTCAGGCGATATCCCATCCTTAGGGTTGTCTGCCTGTGGTTTTATCTACTTTCGAGCGCGTTTTTAAATCGATGCGGTTTCGGTGAACACGTTCAGCGTTTTAGTGTGGACAAAAGGCCTAAACGTGCCTTCAACGCAGCGAAACGTAGCGTTTTCAAACGCATGTCCTAAAATGCAAACAGCAAACTGCCGTGGCATCTTTCTTCTCTGATTGGCTGTTGCTTTTAAAAGCTGCATCATGATTGGTCAATTTCAAACGCCCGGTATTTTCAATCAACTTCACATTTACAGTTGGGAAAATGGGAATAGTGTGGTAGACCCTACACCAAGAACTTCTTTACCTTAGGACTCTAATGTGATTTTTACGACATCACTTGTCAGGAAAATGATGCTGGAATCGGGCAATCTAACGCCGAACAATGAGAACTATCATGGCACCCCGGTCAACAAAATTCATTCGAAACGTGCCCAATGGTACAGTCCGTGCAAACGCTCTGTCAAAATACCTCTTTCTCCAGAGTCTGATCTACCTTCACTTAAACTTACGCAGTTTTCACAGGTTCCGAAAATATCGTTTGGAAATGTGGCCGTCGGAAGCAGCAAAACAGAGGCGTTCATCGTTTATAATCCACATTCACTACACCAAACGCTAGAGGTCGTGAAATGTCCAACGGACAAGGGATTCGTCTTAGAGTTGAATGGTCAAAACTTTGACGGAAATGTTTTAACGATATCGCCCAAAGAGGAAAAGCTTTTGTCCATCACTTGGGAGCCCAAGGAAGGTGGAAACGTTCGCGAGATCATTCGGTTCAGATGGGATGAACGTTTCTCTGAATTTCAAGTGATAGTGTTTGGAAACGCTGTCGGTCCCAGCAAACCGACACTGCCTAAAAAAACCGTCAAACGGAAACTGAATGCTCCACTGAAAGAGGTATATTCTTTCCTTTAATGCACCTTTTGTTTTGTTTACTTGTGACTGAGCAAATTTTTAGGCCTAAGTAGAAGGGAAACTGAACGGAATTACACGTTGTAAATCACCAAAATCAAGCTTAAACGTTCCAAAACTCGCATATAATCTTCCTCAGTTTTGTAGTTATCCACACCTGAGGTTTAAATATTAAAGAAATCTCAGAATACCGTTTTGAACACTTGGCTTTGGTATGCAAATAAGGAAAATGGTGTGAGTTCCATTCAGCTGTAAGCAATTGTGGCCATTTAACCAACATTTAGCAAGACAAATCATCGCAGTTAGATATAGACGAGCAGCTTAAAATAATAGCAGCTGAAAATTAGCCTGCCTGTGAAAAAAATCCAGGCTTTAATGGGATATAAAACCCATGACCGTTTGATTTGTGCTGCACAGTTTCTCCACCAACTGACCTATCAATGCTGACTGGGAGTTGGGCATTTGCAAGTTCAAGTTTTATCCTTCTAGAGGTGAATGAAAGATCATTGCAGTTGGATAAGCAACTTACAAGAAACAAATCACCACATTCTCTTGATTAGATCACTTCTTCCCTACTGATCTTCAATAAGCTACAAAGCCCATAATGTCTGTTCGGAGTGTTAGACTTGAGCAAGTACAATAACGGTAGGGTAACTATTGATCAAATCAACTGTGAAGGGCAAGATGCGCTTCTTGTGATTTCTTTGACCGCATTATTTAAAGTGCCCCTGTAATAATAAAAAAAAAACTTCCTCTTTTTCTTCAGATTTTGAAACTGTGTTTGCTTAAACACCTGACTGGCAAAATTTTGAGCTTTGACTTTTATCCAAAGGCCATTTACTTTGAGTGAAAGTTTTGGATTTTTACAGTCCATGATTACTCATGTTCAAAACTTAAACCAGTTGGACCTCAGAGGGTTGGATCCAGGAAAAAATCAAAGGCTCACTAGCTTAGAATTTCAGGGTTATGCAGCTTATTATATATGCAAAACGCGAGTTTAAGAGTCAGGAAGTCCAAAACTCCTGTGCTACATATTGATTCTTCGGTGTACACACGCACTGCATTCTTAAACTAGTGAGCCTTTGATGCCATTTTCTCCTCGATCAAGCTCTCTCAAAATCTTGAAGTTGGTAATGGTCTCAACCTGTTTATTTTAGCTGGAATTTTCCTAAAATAAACAGGTGTCTTTTTGAAATCAAGGCTTGAAACTTTGGTCACTTAGTGTTTAGTTAACATAGGAAAAATAAGAATTGATTTTTTTTGGTCACAGTGGCACTTTAATTAAAATTATCAGTCTTAGTGGATGATTATATATAGCTTGAGCTATGTGGACAGTCTCTATGCACATCCCAATAACTGCTTCTCCTTCAACTTTAGCAAAATGCAAAACTGGTCCTTCAACCCAGTCAAGTTCTCAATACTTGTGGGACAAGTGCAGTTAATGGCTTTGATTGTTTCACCACCAACTTTCTTGATACTCTGAAGAAGTCCAATTTGGAAAACCAGATGGGAGAGAACATTCGACGTGACACTTATATTGTGACAAATGCTTCAGCCAGGTCAAAACAAAAATCCCTGGCTCTTACAAGTAACAGGACAAAGCTAAAACCATCAACTCCAAATTTTTCAAAACTGTCAAGCAAAGTCAAGTCCAGCATGAAAACAAACAAAGTGGTTATATCAAAGAAGAAACTGTCTCCACCTTCAGGTAAACAGTGTAACAGTTTTATCAGTTACATGCACGTGCACCTATTAACTCCTCCCATACAATATGTTTAATCCCTGAAAAGGCACAAGGCAAATGAATGTCTGATAAAGTGACGGTTGCTCAAAGATGGCTGATGAGTTCTCAATACTGCATATTGTGCTTGTAAGAAATGATGGTTGCCTGGTAAAGTGCAAGAGATTGGTTTAAAAAAAAACCAAATTGTCTAGTCGGACAGGAATATTGATATTAAAACAAGGATTACATCAGTACAACACAATATTTCAATGCCTTTTATCAAAATCTTCTGTAGATTTTGGCTTTTCTTCTGTCTTGTTGTGTTTGTAATTTTTTTATTGTTCAATAGGAGGTCAACAGAAAAGGCCAACGCGTAAAGTGAAGCTGAAAGTAGCAGCCAAAGGTGTTGCACAACGAAAGTTACAGCTAGTTAAAACTCCTTCGAAGAACAACCTCCCTCGCCACCCAATGCCTTTTGCAGCAAAGAACATATATTATGATGAAAGGTGGATAAAAAAGCAAGAGGAAGGTACAATTTGCAAATTTAAATAAATTCTGAATTATTACACCAGGTACAAGGATTCATCTTTTTGCAGCAGCTAAGCATGACCTATGTATGTTTCATCCCTGACAAGAGAGTCATCAGAGACCTTTATTTTGGTACAGCCACCTTGTAGGTGTGGGTTTGACGAAACATAGAAGTAATCCTTGCATTTATCTGGACTATTGTCCTGAAGAATTGAACAATAATTGTCTCAATTGGAATTTGAATATTTTCAGACTGTGAAAATATCTGAATTTTTCTGAATCCTAATCTAAATCTGAATTTTTCAGGTGTCTAGAAGAGATGATTGCTCAAATTGTCCAGCTATTAAAGTGCACGGATCACTTAGGGGGACTCATCAATTGTAGATCTTTGGTACAGCCAATTTGTCAAACATCACATTTCAAATTCTCCTAGCCCTCAAACGATTATAGCATTTAAAACTTCCCAATATTCAGGGCTTCAAATGGCCCTATATTTCCTATATAAGTCATGTATTTTGTAAATTTCCTTATAACTCCCTATAGAGCATAGAAATGCCCTATAATCCCTATAATTTTATTTGAGAATAAACAAAGATACCAGGGACCTGGTTTAAAATATGTCACAGCAAGAGAAAGTAATCAGAGCTGAAGCTTTCTGGGCCATGAAAATTGCTTCTTGTGACTATTCATTTGCATCATCAGATGGTACACCACAGTTGTTACCAAAGATGTTCCCAGGGAATATCCGACAAACTATAACATTTATTATTGATTCTTCAACAGCTACAGAAGGTTATAATCTTGATTATCTTTTGTAGGATTTACAAAGTGGCTAAACTTTATCCTGACTCCTCCTGATGATTGTGATTCTTTAGAACAAGTTGATCTCCTTATAGGTACTTTCAGCCAAAGAATAAAGATTGTTTTAACCATACTTTTACTAGTTAATTCAAGGAGAAAATTGCCCTCAATTTGAAGAATGCTGAGATGTTTTACACACAGATCTTCTCTGCTGTTAGTTTTTGTCTTAATAGTCATTGGTTGTCTTTCATTCCCTCCGGTGTATTATCTTCAATTTAAAAACATAAATATTTGAAAGCTCTACTAGACGAAGGCCATACTTTGAGTAACTGATGAAAAGAAAAAGCACATTAAGGCCCTATTTATAGGGAGAATAGTTGTTGTCCTGGTGAAGAGGGTCCCCCTTGCCCTGAGTCAAGAACTGGCCACCATTTTGTTTCCTGATCAGAACAGCACTTGTGCATACTCTCATTATCTTGCCTTGACTGAGTTGACCAGGCTTGACGAGTCAAGGCATTTATATGGAAAAAAAATGGCCCAGCTTGGAGGGTGACCAGGCTAGGTGGGTCACCCTTCTAGTCGAGCAATCTTTTTTTCTCATATAAACAGTTTGCCACGTTTTGTAAGGAAATGTTGTAAAAGTTGGCTTACCCAGGGTAGCTTGGCTAGTATAGGTGGGTAACTTTTCGACCATGGACAACTTTTCTCAAGAAAGCTTTTTGAAACTGACAGGTAATTTCACTCTTGGAGGATCAAAGTCCCAGCCCTTGGCACCAACAAGAGAGGCTCTATCTTTTAGGGCCTACACTGCCAGACGCAAGATGGCTCGTTTGAGAAGAAGTTCTTGCTTGCTCTTCCAGTCAGAACCCTTGGGTCACATAATTCGAAAGGTGGAAGCTGAGGTGGAGAATGGACGTATTGCCATTAGACCTGATAAAAAGCTGCATGCAGATTTCGGTCAGTGTTGATTCAAATCTAATGAGAGATTTTTCCTTCTCTTGAAGACAATGATATTTTAATTAATGATATTTTGATATTTTAATATATTATTTTTGCTCCTGCAAAAATTGTTTTATGTGCAAACAAACAGAAAACCTTCTGTTTCCCATATTCTTTCATAACAATGATGCAGCTATAAAAAACTGTAATTTAAATCATAGTTTACAGTGGAAGTGCACTTAGCTATCAAGCTTGTGCACAGGCACCCCACTAATAATATTAAAGAAACAATTATTATCAAACTTTTAACAGAAACATGTTTAAGAACCCCAACTGGAAGTAGGCAACCAGTTGGCTATTTACAAAGCGTGGTAGAGTTGAATCCGGGACAACCAGAAACAAATCGGAACCAGAGGTCAGAACAGGATTTGAACCCAGGGCAACTGCATGCAAACCCAACACTCTCACCACTGGTCCACGCTGCCTATCTGTGTGCTAACGATGATTGTTTCTCCCCAGCCTTAACTTTCAAATGAAAAACACCCTCTTGTCGTGGATTGATTACAGTGCAACGCGCCATACCGTGGCCACCCAACAAACATTTTTACAAGTTAGCTACTGATCAAGATACGCGAATTTGATTGACAGACACACCTCCATAGAAAGTTTCAACGAGCAAGAACCAAATGGAGGCTTGTCTGTCAATCAAATCCGCTCACACTGATTGGCTAACTTGAAAAAAATGTTTGTTGGGTGGCCACGGTAAGGCGCGTCGCAGTGTAATAGTTATTATTGTCTAATAAAACTCATTATTATTCATTCAAAATATTTCCCTGTTTCTGATTGGTTAAAACCACACGCAATATTTTAAATTCACCATAACCAGCTGCTGTTCACCAAATTTGGAAAGAAACTTCGTCGTATTGAATCAATGACGTCAAAAGTGCAGCACGCTGCAGATTATTGAACCGATGACGTCAAAATGACATCAAAAGTGCAGCTTGCTGCAAATTATTGAACTGTTGACCGAAAAAAGCTAGGGACGAGATTGTGTTATTTTTGTTGAGCAGAAAAATGGCTGCGAGTAGGTTTAGAAGTTTGAGCAAAGAAAATATTTTGAATGAATAATAAAGCAATTATTGAATTCGGCTTATGTAGAATATGAAGAATTCTGCAGATCTCGGAGGATGTTATCCACCTCAGCCTTCGGCCTTGGTGGATAACACCCTCCTCGACCTGCAGAATTCTTCATATCCTACTCAGCCTCATTCAATAATTGCTAAGTATATACCACACAGGTGAATAGTGCTCTCCACGCTTGCTGATTGGCTAACTCGGAGGTGATTATCCAAGTACTATTCACCTCCGAGTAGCCAGCGCGCGAGATTTGAAATTCTCCACCATATTTTACAAAAATAAAGTTTTTTTGGTTAGTTTTTTATTCAACCCTTGTGGTATATAATAGTAGTTGTTAATTACCCTCCTATCCTCTCAGGCATCAAGCGCCAAGTTGTTGACATGCTTCTTTCTTACAATCCGTTGTGGTTGAGGATTGGTCTCGAGGTGAGTTAGGCAACAGAGTCATCAAGTTGCTAGCTTTTTATTATTTAAAATGTGAAAGATTACAAAGGCAATATATAGTAAACAACAATACAGATGTGATTACATGGACTTGAACTCATGTAATGATGTTATTGGCTCATTAGGCTCATGCAGCTGTGGATGCCACCTTTCAATTAATTTAGTTTTAATAGGTCACCTTGTAAGATTGAAAGCAAAATTTCTTATTATCTCCTTCTGCAAATAAATCTAAAGTCTTGCAACAATTAAGCAAAAGGTCAGGGAATCATAAGAGCAGTTTGCGTGATGGAGGCAACTCACCAGGTGGCAAACTGGTCCCAAAGGTAAGTAAACTACATGTATATCATGGCACTCTGCGAAAAGATGCTCAATGTTCTGTTTGCATTCGCATAAATTGCACGTATCATTTTTACTGTCTCTAAAAGAAGTTAGCTTTTTATCAATTCTTCAAATATTGTTTGTTTTACCTCAGTCTTTCAAATTTTTTCCTCTAAATTTCAGACCGTATATGGTGAAATTCTTCCAGTTCAGTCCAATGATGACAAAACAGGACTGTCCCGTTTTCTGACGGACAGATTACTTTGTAACCCAGATATTGCCAGAGCATTTGCTCATCCCCAGGTCCCAGGACTTTACCGAGAAGGTAACATCCTTATACGTTCAAGCATTTTAAAAGTATGAATGAATCAAATATTAATTGTCCATAATTTTTTTGCTAGGATATGTTGAACAACTAGGAAAGTTTACGCTTAAGAAGTTTCTCCTGCTTGTCTTATTTCTGGATCGTGCAAAGTTGACTCGTCTAATTGACCATGATCCTTGTCTTTTTAACAAGGAAGCTGCTTTTAAGGTTTGTTTCATAGTCTGTCTTGTTTCTGGATTGTGTAAATGTACCATTGTCTGTCTGTTTAACAAAGCCCCTTTTAGGTTTTTGAAGTGGATTGTTAGTTTATGCAGAAAAGGTGTGCAAACAATTCTTTTTGCATCTTCGTTTCTTTAAATTTCCGACGGGGGAAACTTTGCTAGATTGTAGCAAACAATTACGTACACTGACTTTTCATCTAACAGTTGCAAATTCAGTAACATCATGGGAGACTTTGTGTTCCAGGATTGTGTTACAAAATTTCCCCAAACTCAGCAATTGAGAACTGGAAACCAAACCAAGCGAAACAAAAAAAAAGCTACTTAGAACATAGAAGGAATTAGGAAGGTTTGAATAAAACAGCATATACAAAAGGAGGCCGTAGGGATGGGGAACTGGAGTTTTTGAAAACTGTTCAGCCTAACATTTTTTTCAAAATTTAGCTCTTTTTTTTTATAACTAATTACGTATGTAATTTGGTAAAAAAATCAACTGAACTGCTGCTTTGACACAATCCCTTAAAGGCACATTGCACGATAATTTACTTACAGAGTTGGCAGAGATGTTGACCATGCTTCATTTGATTTGCTTTCTCAGTCAAATCGCAGTATCCTACTTACTTTCTCTCGAGAGTATCTTAAAGGAGAAGGAGACCTTACAAAGCACCTGAGCTTTCTTGGTTACTGCGTTATGCACTCACAGGTACAGTGAAATTTTGCGCTCAGAAATGTATTAACAGGGATCGCGTTAACGCAGAAATCGTGCATTTTTACGCAAAAAAAAAAAAAAAAGCATAATTGATTTTAATGCGTCCCAGGACGCAAGGCACTGACTTAATAACTCACGCAATATACTTTGATTTGTCAGTATATTCTTGTTTGTGCGACATGCAAAAAAATAAATAATAAATAACAAATAACGAAGTAAAGTAGTGGTCGCCATACTGGATTTAGCAATGCAAAGTGGTTAAGACAGGCCTTCTGATAGGGTGCGATTAAAAAATGCAAATTATGCGATTTTTTCAGGGCAGATTGTGCGATTAGAAAGGCCAATTATGCGATAAATAATGTAAATTATGCGATTTTTTTCTCAGCAATTTTAAGCTTGTTTTATAAGGTTTCAGGTTAAGAAAAACACTTTTTTGCTGCCCTAAAGACATTTTGAACACAAAGGAACAGTAATTACGTATCTTGATCGACATTAGTTGGGATAAATAAAAAAAAATGAGGTCTTCTGCACTACTGGTGCACCACGGTAAAAGTTGAAAGGACACAGCTAACATGCTTAATGAATGATAAAGGTGCTTGTCAACCACGAACTTCCGAAGATGGTCAATCACAATAGGGCCATACCCCCATTTATACGAGAGAAAAGCCGCGGCTTTCTCTGGCCGCGGCTTACAGAAGACTCCAATGTTCACCCCGTATAAATGGTACAAAATCTACGTTCACGTCTTTTTCAAGCCGCGGCTTATATTGACCTGGGTGTGCCTACTGGTGTGAAAGCTTGGGAACAACTCTTCCCTGATTCGTTTGTTTCCTGGAAAGCTAACTTTCAAAAGATATATAAAATAACTTAAGATAATAAACTAAGGCAATTCTTATTTAAGCTCCTGCATAGGATAACTGTTACTAAGCGAGAACTGAAAAGATTTAAAATTACCGTCGATGATCAATGCTCTCTATGCTCACGTCAAGAATCTATACTTCATACATTTTTGGACTGTTCTACTACGTCCTCATTTTACAACGATATTGTGAAATGGTTCAATAATCTGAGCAACTTAAAACTTACTCCCCCGAATGAACAGATTCTATTCCATATAAAGGAGGAAAAATGCAAACTGACGAACGCCCAAGAACGCAGACTAGATATTCTCCTTCTTTACACCAAATATTATTTATACACTTGTAAATCACTTTCTAAGACGCCCAACTTTGTAGAACTACAGAGGAAAATTGAATGGCAATGGAAACTTGAAAACTGCTCTTCTGTTTGATACTAACCCACCCCCCCTCCCCCATCTTAATTGTTGTTATGTTTATATATATATATGTACTTTAGTACGTGCGACTCGTATAGTATGCTGTTCGTTGTTAGTTGATTTTATTCTTTATGTACATTGTTATATTGTTGTGTTGCAAATTAAAAAAAAAAAAAGAAAATATATATATATATATATATTGACCTGGGAATATATATTCGTATAAATGGTTCATTTTGCGTATTTTGTACCCCGTGGCCAGAGTAAGCCGCAGCTTATTTTCTCTCGTATAAAAGGCCCTAATATTGCACGAAGAGAAAAACATCAGTCCATCGTCCACGTGGAGCGTACCTGTGACGTACTTTCTTGCTCGATCGTGAGCTGTCAGATTGGGCGGAAGGTGGGAACTTCCTTCTTCGTCGAAGAAAAAGCGAGCGTTTTCGCAACAAACTTATCCATGAGTAAGTTTTTATCAGTTTTCAACGAAAGAAACTACATTTTCCCGAAAAACTTACAACTTATTTTTCACAAATCTCTTCTCTACGAGAAGGCAACTGTGTCATTTCAGTGTGGTGTATATAAGTGCGTGCTTGTGTTGCACCAATAGAAGGAGACTCGTACCAGGTCCCCGACATGAAAAATAGAGCCTTGAACTTCGAATGTTTACGAAATCGAAGGTGACAAAGGTTTTTTAGCCTTTTTCCAAGATAAATCATCTTAAAAATGGCGTATTTATGCAGGAATTTCTAAGAAACGTGTTGATTCATGTTTCATTTTGAGAATTTTGTGCGTCCTTTTGTGAATTATGCGATTTTTCGTGAATTGTGCGATCGGATGCGATTTGAGGTCGATTGTGCGAAATCGCACCATCGCGTAATATCAGAAGGCCTGTTAAGATGACGAAACATCCGGGAAACCTAATTGAGCTTCCGCAAGTTGTTTGCTGATTGGTCGATTGCAAAATACAAGTGCTCACACCTCCTAGAAAGGTTAAAGACATGGTCATTTTTTAGATGAAGATTTGTACAGCAGGAGCAGTATTGCTTCAACAAGAACAGTTCAAAGCTGCCCGTGACAATGCTGGATAGGAATACCTCAGTAATGACATTGAGCACTGTCTAGTCTACTTGTTAAAAATTAACGTCTCATTATATTATTATCATGATACTAGTTTCAGTCCTCAGTACTGTCTTACATGTAAGCTATTGTCCAAAGAAAAACAATAGAAAGTTGGTTACTCTATTTTTCCTTGCACAGGATCACCAAGATTTTGGGACCCCCAAAAAATGCTTGGGACGTCAGTTGGGCCAAACATGTGGGTCCCAGGACCCAGACTCAAAAATCTTATTGCCATCCCCAGTAGTTAAGGACCCTTTTCCCTGGACATCTTCTCCTTCCCCCCTCCCCCCCCCCCCTCCCCCCCGCCTCCTTCCTCCAATGATTTTACTTCTGTTGTTGTTCTTTTGCCACCCAGAAAGCCATTGATGAAGTCAAATATGCTGTAACCAATATCGCTACTGATCTTAGAGATGGTTTGCGGCTCACGTAAGTAACAGCCTTATTTGGCAAAAAATATAAAGGGTTCATTATTCATGGTGGTTCAAAACAATTTCAAGAGACCGTCCTATTAGACTGATTTTACAAATCAACTGTAATTATTGCCTGCAGTGTGGGCAATCTTTTAAGCCATACATATATTTAAGCAATAGAGGACGTTTTCCGTGTTTCCATAGCCTCATTTAAACACGAGGGGAAGTTGCGAGAATTCTCGAATTCACCCAACTTGCCCGATTGTTTAGATGAGATTATGGAATCGCGGACAAAAGTCCTCTATTGCTTTTATAAAATATTCCTCAAAGATAATTCGACAAAGGAAGGAAAAGAGATTTTCGGGATACACGCTCATATTTCCTACCAGCCAATCAAAACGTGCGTCTGACTACATAACCAATCAAAATAGCCGTGTTTCCATACTCTCATTTAAACACAGCTATTGACCAATGAGAGTGGGCGTACTATCCCAATAATTATAAATATATATTGAACCAGTGTCTGATCTAGGGCACGCGATTGCGGGATTAGCGCCTTTCGAGAGAAAGTGTTCCCCAAATATTCGTCTCCCGTGTGATTTTGATGCAATAAATAATTGCTGCGACTAATTAACATTTTCCTTTCGTTCCCCAAGTTTTGCAAACGGTTTCTCGTACGTTTTTCAGAACTGACAGTATAAGAGAGCGCGAGTTTCACAAGCGTTTATTACACGAGATAGCTGAAACAAATAAAGGAAATTGTTGTAGCAGCCTAGTTGCTGATTCCTTCGAACTAGTAGAACGATCCTCATGGGGGGGGGGAGGGGGGGGGCATTTATTAAAAAGCACGTGCTTCATTCCGATTCCCTTACGAAAGGTACAGTATGTATCGTTTGATCACGGTTGCACTCGTTAAATGCGTGATTATTATGTCGAAGCAGAGACGAACCTTATCATTCTTTGGTCGAGAAAACAATACAAACGAAGAAAAAAAGCGGCAACACTGGCGACGATAATGAAGATAAATCAACTGATAATGATGAAATCGAACCAGAGGCTAAAGCAGGAAAGAGAAACTTTCAATCTACCTCTTATTTCTGTTGTAATACATAACTCTTTCATCTGAAAGAAACTGCAAGAGAACGTGTTTTTTTTACCATATGTTTAGTATATATAGCACATGTTGTAAACTTTTAACTGATTTTAAATTCATGTACTGCCTGTGCTACTCGTTTATACTGAGTTGACTTTTTAATTCGCAAGGGAAAAGCATGTGTCCCCCAAAAAACTGGAGTGTCCCCTTGAAAACTTTTGACTGGGACAGATTGTCGCCCCAAAAGAGAAACTCTAGATCAGACACTGTATATATATATATATTATACATATTAGAGCCAATCGGCTCTTTTGATGATTTTTCTGTCATCGAAACAGGCGAGTGACGGAACTTTTGACACAAGATTGGCAGCTGTCAGCAATCCTCCGAGTCCCAGCAATCTCTAGGCTGCAGGTAAAAAGTCGTCCCAAGGGTATTGGATAAATAGTGCATTAAAAAATGTCTCGAAAAAATTAACTTTGTTGAAGATAAGAAATTATCGCCGCTAAACTGGAGTATCACGCGTAAATTTTATCTAAGTTTGTATCTCTCTGTGAATACACTTTTTGTTCTCTTATAGAAAATACATAACGTTGATGTTTTCATGCGAGCGTTGAAAGAAAGAGGTGTTCTCCTTGACGGTAAACTTCCTATTGTTTGACTTGCTTGTACATATTTTAAGACCTCCAATGAATTCACGTTTATGGTTTTTTTCGTTTCTTTTTCACGTCATCTTTTTCCTTATTTGTTTTAAACAGAAATTGACATTCATGCTCGTGACATCGTGGATGGGCATAGAGAGAAGACACTGGCTTTGCTGTGGCAAATTATTTTTCATTTTCAGGTAATTGTAAAGATTAAGGAGTCTGCTATTGGAAACAGGGACATTGTGACACTAAGGGACACTCTTAGAAGAGACGGTCAAGTCAGTTTTATCCGACCAATTGTAGTTCACGCAGTTATCAATAACCCTCTGACTTTCGCTCCTCCAAAGTCTCCGCGATTTGTTTTAAGAATTTATAGAACCAAGAGTCTTATATTGCTCCTCGGGCTGATACGTTACGTCTTTCCTTTGTTAGGTTAAAGTCCTTTTAAGAGAAAAACGACTTAAAGAGGAAATAGCTCACTTGGAAAGTACCAGGAGACTTCGGGATCTGTTGACTGCAGCAGATAACTGGACAATAAATAAAGGCGAAGATTTTCTGGGTAAACGGCGCGACTCGTCAGACCTGTATTTCAAGTCAGACCTGCTTCACTTGCTTTTCCGGTGGTGTAAGGTGGTTTGCAGGATTTATGGCGTGAAGGTTGGAGCATACGTTTGTTCTAAATACACAATGCAGAGGACAAAAATGAAGAAAAGTTATAAGTGCGGCACGCATTTTAGTACAATCCTTTGCAATAATCTGCAAAACAACGGCGTGAAAAACCAACTTGAGCATTCCCCTGTCAATCTTTCATTCTCTACCTGAACTTCAAACTGGTGCCTGCCAATCCGGTTTTTGGACACTTCGTCCGTATTGTACAATGTGGACGAGATGGAATAATGGTAAATTAGTTAAGATGGCGCGAAGTGCTATGATTTTGAAAAGGTGTTTTCGTTTCTGTGGCCGAAGTCGTTGCGTAAACGCGTTACAAACAAGTACTAAGTACTTCATTTAGGAATTTAAAATTCGCTCTTTCTCTGTTTTCAGGTCGAGAATTTCACGGTTTCGTTTTCAGATGGCCGCGTACTTTGCTACCTTCTCCACCATTATCACCCTTCACTTCTCCCCTCTTCACTTATAAAGCAACAAACCAGTTTGACCTGCAATCCGGGGGTACACGACACAAGTGACAGCGAGGAAGAGGAAGAGGGAGAGATGGAGCTGACCTCATGGACAGAAAAACTGAGTCCAAGTAAGCGCATCGACAGAGATTTGATTTTTACAGACAAAGGGTCACAGAAGCATTTTTCTTTCTGATACGTTTAGCCTAACAAAGATAGGGAATGTTTTTTTTAATGAAGGGAAGAATGTGAGATTTTTGAAGAGCCCCGAACTTGTATTTATTTTGTAATCGGCTCATCGGAACGGAATGGTACTTTGCCAATAACATCGGGGTTAACCATTGAAAACGGGCTAAGAGTATCATTAACTTTTTGGTATTTTCGAATATGCGATCTAAAAGGAAACCTCCAATCCAACACAATAATAAATAAATTTTAGAAACATCCAGTTCCAGGCGCCGACATCTTGAATACTTCTGACGTGTGAGGGTTGCCCTATCGTTATTATGCAGAAGCTTTTCGCGTCAAAACTATTGCCCGAATGCAAAAATGGCCGCCAACAAATTATTCTTTTGTCTTTGTGTCAATTAGCCTGGCTAGCCTCGTTAACACGTGTAAAATTGAAAGAATTTTAGCGGTAAAACGAGGTTAGTCAGACTACTTTTCACAAAGACAAAAAAATAATTTATTGTCGGGCATTTCTGCATTCGGAGCGCCTTCGGTACGTCACAATTTTTCAAGGTGGTAGCGCTAGGCCAATAAGCGGTTTCAAATTTTATTTATTTCGGATACGAAAACCGTTTGTATGCAAAAAAAAATAAACAAATTTGTTTGTACATAATTCCTTTTGTTCAAAGTTATTCTCCCTCAGAATTAGAGGTTCCCTTTTAAACGTGACGCGAGAGCTGAGCCTTCATATTTACCACAGAACGTATTTCAGTCTTGGAAAGACCGCATACTTGTTTAGAGAAAAAAAAGGTAGCTTTTTTGGCTCACATTTGTCTTCCTTGCCCTTCACTCAGGTTCTGGCACAAACAAGCTCCTCGAGGAACTGAAGAACAACGAGCGTGAAAATTTCCGAACAGTGGCTGAAAAGGTTTGAGTTTCTCCTGTTCAATAAAAGGAATCATTTAGTTTCAGTAAATTTATAGATTAAATGAACAAAACTGCAAATGATTCTGTTCAGAAATATGGCACAGATCCTTTGACAGAGTCAATTGGCGTTCTCCAGCCGAAATGATTTTGATTCAGTGAAATGAAAGCCTGTTTTTTTTCCTCAGGTTAAAGACCTTGGTGGCGTTCCTTTGATGACAAAAGCCTCAGACATGTCTCACACAATTCCCGACGAAAAGGTATCCAAAGGACTGTTTGATTTGCTTGCTTATTTCATGATTTTCAAGATTTGACTGAAGGTTGAGCGCAGCTAAAGCGTGCTGTTCCGCATGCTCAGTCCTTTTTTTTTCTATTTCCTTAGGTTGTTATCACTTACGTAGCATACCTATGCGCGCGTTTGTTGGATCTCAGAGAGGAAACTAAGGCTGCGCGGTGTATCCAAATGGCATGGAGGCGGTATCGCCTTGAACGGCAACTTCACTTAAAGAAGGTTAGAATACTGGAACATTTAACAATTATTCGCCGAACGCGAGGTGAACAATTGTTTAAGTATAATTACATAGGTGATTATTTGAAAAATATGCATTTTCTTTAAAAACAATTAATTTTTTCGTCTGCTACGTCTGCTACCTTGAAAAAAACCGCTTAGGTGATTATCGCGTAATAATCTCCGCAACGGCAACCACTCAGCGCAGAAAATTTCAATGATCACATAATATTATGTAATTTTACTACTGTTGCATGTACAACGGTGACTGAAAACAAAGCGATTCAGTCTAAACATACGTTTATTTCTGCTTTTTTTCGCCACAGACCCTTGCAAGATTGGTGGTTTCTCTGCAGGTAAGTAAAAAAGGACAAAGTTCAGTCGATTTTGAGGAAAATCTTCCAAACTTTGTTTCTGATATTTTCCGAATTGTCTACTTAGCTATTGCAACCAGCAATGAGCCCGTGCGCGTGAGAAGGATGATAAGCTATTTGGTTGGTGGCAACAGGCGAAAGAACAACTTTAAAATCAGTATTCTAGGCTGGATTTGAACCTGCTACCTTCGTTACAACGGTTAGCCGGTGCTCTCCCCTGTCATTTCTCTCGTTGCTATCAATAGTTTCCACAAATATATTTGCATTACAGGACATTCTCTATCCTGCAGACCAGTAACGCTTGTCTAACAAGAACTTACGGGGTATTTACATGAGACCGGTATGAAATGCTTGGTGCCTGGTTTTGGGACGAAATGGTACGTTTTGTCCAATAAATATGTAGCTGAACCAAAAGCATACAGGCTTGGAATTTCTCGACCCGCTCTGAAATTTATTGTCATTTACAGGAGACCGGTACAAGAATTTTTCGTCTCGATCCAGCAACCGAGACGAAGTCAGACCTGCCTAAGCTCATTGTCATGCCGGTCCGAGTTCGTCCCGGTCTCATGTAAATATCCGCTTAGATAAGCGACCTGGTTCCCCAGGCAGAACTAGGGACCGGAGTTAAGGAGATCATAGCTTCGAACCCTGCCGGGGAGTTTTCATTTGTCCTTTCGCCCGTTGTTAAACAACTAACTCATCATCGCCCTCTTAGCTACCAAAACAATCTTTCTCAACAGAGTCGTGCTCGGGCAACGATCTTACGCCGTAAATTCCAAGCCATGAGAGAATCTGCTGTTCTCATTCAGTCCGTGTTTCGTGGTCACCTCGCAAGAAAGCAACTTCGAGTTCTTCACCAGGCTGCGCGGTGCATCCAGACTCGGTACCTGGCGTTTAGAAGAGGTCGAGAAGTCCGAGAGAGGTACACTGAACTCCGTCACACTGTCATGTGGCTACAGGCTATTGTCTTGACCAATCAGAGAGAGCGACGTGCAAAAAAGGAGCGAGCTGTTACGACTGTGCAAGCCGCTTGGAGAGGATACGCTGAAAGGAGAAGATTAAATATACGAAGAGAAGCATGCATTAATATTCAGACCTACATAAGAGGTTTTCTCCAAAGGAAACGCTATTTACAACTTAAAGATGCTACTTCAAGGATCCAGAAAAACTGGAGAGCTTTGATTTTGGGGAAAGAAGAGCGACAACGGTTCCTTCACATCAAGCAATGTGTAGTCGCCCTGCAGTCGTGCTACAGAGGAAAACGTGATAGGCATTTTGTCAGAGAGATTCGTGCAGCTGCAACAATCCAAAGGTATGTACGTGCCTGGCAAACTCGTGCGAGGTACCAACTCCTAAAACGGGCAGCTTTGAAGGTACAAGCTTACACCAGAAGATATCAAGCACAGAGAAAGTTTGCTGCGATGAAAAATGCTGCCCGTGTATTACAGGTTTGCTTCCGGGCACTTCTGCTTGGTCGGCGGCAGAGGACTTTGTACAAAACTCAAAAGAAAGCTTGCGTCAAAATTCAGTCCTGGGTAAGATGCCGGCTAGAAAGGAAAGCATTCTTAAGGAAGAAAAACGCAGCGATCAGACTGCAAGCCTACATGAGAAAGTTCCTTGGTCAAAAGAGATATCAGATGTTAACGGCATGCGCGTTATTGGTCCAAAAAAGATTCAGGGACGTCGTTTGTGCTAGGGAAGCTCGGCAGAATTTCCAGCGTATGAAGCAATCTGTTGTGAAGATTCAGTCTTACTATAGAGGTTACAAACATCGCGAGAGATTTTTGCAAGTCAAACGAGCCACCATTATCCTTCAGTCTCATGCAAGGCGTTTTCTAGGAAGAAAGAAGTTCCTGGGTGTAAAACATGCTTCCGTTGTGATTCAGACTCGCTACCGTGCCTTACAGCAAAGTCGCAACCACAGGGTGAAGTACCAACATACTCTTCGTTGTATTGTACGTCTTCAAGCCATCGCCAGGGGTTCTATTGTCCGTAGACACCTCCACACCCAGTCCAAAGCAGCAATCACCATTCAAGCGTTTTACCGACAGTACACAGCCTCTAAAAGATATCGCAAGCTTCGGGAATCAGCAGTTGTAGTCCAACGGCGTTATCGCTCTTTCTTGCTGATGCGTGAACAATCCCTATGTTTTCAGCGCATACGATGGTCCGTGAAGAGTATTCAAGCGTATTACAGGGGATACCGTGCAAGGAGATGGTACAGGATCCTTAAGGCGACTGTTGTTTTGCAGTCTGCAGTTCGTGGTTGGCAAGTCCGTGAAGATGTTAAACGCCAACAGTTGGCGGCGACCGTGGTACAATCACTCTACAGAGGTCATGTGTTTCGTAGAAGGTATCTCTCTTTGAGACGGGCCTGTTTAGTACTGCAGTGTAGATATCGCTCAGTTCAATTCGCCCGCAAAGCACGATCCAATTATTTGTGTCAGCGACATGCGGCGGTTAGATTGCAATCATTTTTTCGCGGATACCTAACAAGGAAACAGGTTCAGCGTCTGAGAAGCGTTAGAAAAATACAGGCTGTCTTTCGAGGCTACGCTTCAAGAAAGTCTTACAATCACACACGCAAGAGCGTTATTCTTATTCAAGCTGTTGTACGCGGCTATTTGGCAAGGAGTCACTACACTAAGCTCAAGACAGCCACTCTAATGTTGCAGGGGAGGTATCGTGCCCGCGTGATTAGCATGTGCCAGTATGTGCGTTACCACGTGCAGCGTGGTGCTTGCATCGTGTTGCAATCCGCTTTGCGTGGTTACCTTTGTCGCAAGAGGTACCAAGAAATACGAAAAGCCGCAGTAGTCTGCCAGCAACGATACAGAAGTATATTAGTGGGAAGAAACCAACGACAAGTTTTCCTTGTTATGAAAACAGCTGTCGTTCGTCTCCAGGCCTGTGTACGTGGCTGGTTGGTTAGAAAACTGGTGACGAGACACCTGGCAGCGAGGAAGATTCAAGCCACGTACAAGATGTACAAAGCAAGAAAACAATGTCTTGCCTTGAAGAGAACTGTTGTGCGATTGCAAGCTCAAACACGCATGATTCAACAGAGGCGACGATTTAACAAACTAAAGAATGCTGCTCTGGTGATACAGCGAAGATTTAAAGCAAGAGTCCTTCGCAAACGGGACCAACTGGTTTATCATTTCATCCGAGGTGCAGTCATCACCATTCAGATGGTAGTGAGGGGATACCTGGTGAGAGCAAGGATGCGCAGAATGAATAATGCTGCTGTCAAGATTCAGGCTTGTGCTCGTGGGCTCTTGGCGAGGAAAAAGTACAAAGCTATGAAAAGAGCTGCGCTTACATTGCAGCTGCGATGCCGTGCCTGGCTGCTCGGTCGAGTGGTTGCCCGCAAATACCGTACATTGAAGTCAGGTGCTGTTATAATCCAATCAAGTTATCGGCAATTTAGAATGCACCGTGAATTAAAACGACATCGCGCAGCAACAAAGCTTCAATGCACATTTCGACGTTACAGCTGCCGTTCCAAATTTCTTGCTCAAAAATCGTCCGCGGTTTCTATTCAGACGGCGTTTAGGCGTTACTTGAGGCGACAATCCTACCTAAAGCTCTACAGCGCTGCAATAGCAATTCAACAACAATTCCGAGCTCAGCGAAAGATGAAGAAAGAGAGACAGCGTTACATTGCACAGCGGAACGCTTGTATTGCGATTCAAACTGGAGTGAGAAGATGGCTTTGTCGCCGTCGATATAACTCAATCAGGGCAGCGGCTATCACCATGCAGCGGCGTCGCAGAGCGCTCATCACAACTCGTGCACTAAGACAAGGCTACTTACAGTTGGAGAAAGCTACTGTCATTGTACAGTCGCGCTGGAGAATGTTATCAATTAGAAGCAAGTATAAGAAAACAAGAAACGCCGTCCTTAAAATTCAAGCTGTTGTCCGAATGAGGAAGGCGATAAAGTTTTATGAGAATCTCAAGAAAGCCACTTTAGTGGTACAGAGGCGATACAGAGCTAATCGGCTTTGTAAAGAGCAGCATAAAACCCTTGAAGAAACTCGAAGAAGCGCTATCGTAATACAAGCGTACATTCGTGGATTCCAAGCAAGACAGCGAGTTGCCAGCATGGTTAATGTAGAACTGAGACGCAAGGCAGCAGCCATGACAATCCAGAGATATTTTCGCGGATATTGCTGCATGAAGAAAACTTTAATTGCGTATCACATAACGCGTGGTGCTATCATCACCATTCAGGCATCATGGCGCATGTATGCTGCTCAAAAATTTTTCCACAAACTCAGAGCCATTATCAAGGTTCAGGCAATCTACCGAGCAACAAATCAACGAAGAAAATTTCTGAAATTGAGAGACGCAGTGTGTAAATTACAAGCGGTAGTGCGTAGCACTCAAGATAGAAAGCGATTTGTAAGAATGATAAAAGCAGTTACTGTGGTTCAAAAGCGGTACAGGGCTCAAACAGCGATGAGGAGGACCTGTCGAGAATATCAGCGCCTCAAACATGCCACGGCGGTGATTCAGTATTACTTTCGACGTCATCAGCAACGTCAGGATTATCTCCGCAAGAAACGAAAGGTTGTCTTGGCTCAGTCTGTGGTGCGCATGCGTTTGGAAAGGACGAGGTTTCTACAAAAGCGTCAAGCAGCCATCGTTATCCAACGTCGGTATCGCTCGTACATCTTCGGTGATGATATCCGCCAGAGATATCGGTTGATGCTTTTTGCGACTGTTACAATTCAGGTACAGTTTTTTCATCTTATTACAACTTTCTTTAATTAGTGACAGTTTTGCTCTTATCCTCACTCAGTTATGTCTATAAGTAAACTACTCAAATATTTTTTCAGCAACAGTTATAGGTTAGTTTGCGATTAGCTCCGTCTTTGTAAGATTAACAGACTCGTAATAATACCACTTCTTGAGCACCATATACAAAATTTATCAATAGCGCTTTGCAATCAATATCTCTAGTATCTACAAATATTAAAATAGTAAATAGTAATACCAGAAAATGTTTTTAACTGATAATGAAAAAAATTAAGCTTTTAATATTTACAACTCTTAACAAAATAAAAACTACTATTAATGTTGAAATGGTATATGAAATGAATCATATATGAACTGCGGATATGAAATCAAGTGAAGCTATGATCTTCGCAGTTATGAGCGCAATTTTTGCAATTGCGTAGAGAAGCCTGAAAAATTCAGAACTTCAACGGGGTTTGAACCCTTGATTTCATATCCGCAGTTCATATATGATTCATTTTATATACCATTTCATCATTGATTCATTCCTCACGGGACCATTAGAACCCACAAATGACCAGCTCCCAACGTCAGTGGCTTCATAGCTCAGTTGGTTAGAGCGTTGCACCGGAATCGCGAGGTCACGGGTTCAAACCCCGTTGAAGTCCAGAAATTTTCAGGCTTCTCTAAGCAATTGGAAAAATTGTGCTCATAACTGCGAAGATCATAGCTTCACTTGATACTATTAAAGGGCCACCGACAACCAGTGTCCTTTGCGCGCCTTTGTTGTTGTTGTTATCCGGGCAATCGAATCGGCCGGTTCGCTTCAGAAAGATCCCGTGAAGAAGAACTTCTGCGAATTCGCTGTTCGATTTGTTTTTTAATCCAAACGCCTTCCTCCTTTCGTTCCATAATCTTAAGGTTGAAGTAGTGAGCCAAATAACATGGCGCTTTTCCTTCCTCGGCGGACGACCTTTCTTCACAGTTTTCATTTCGCTTTTAACACGAACACAACACCCAAATAACGCCAAAAATACAATATTTAAACATTAAGGAAAATATTAACAAAGTTTGAAGCTACTGGGCATCCAAAACACGACGATGTGAGGCGATGGAATTTGACTTTTCAAGAAATACTAGTTTCTGTATTACAGAAAATGGCGCCGATAGCTTGCACGCCCGCAAAGACTTGTGGTTGTCGGTGGCCCTTTAATGTCTCGACTAGTTCAGAAATAGTAATGTCACAAACCTTAATGGCCATATAAAGTCCATTAATGTAGCCATTACTCAGAAAATTGCCTAAAAAGGAATGTCATTGTTTTAATAAATGGCCGGGTTGCTTCTTGGCTTATGTCAGTTTTTCATGCGTCTGTGATCATGAATTTCCGTGTAACATTGTCAAAGTAGCTGTGGATTCACAAGGCGATAGCCGAGACAAAAATGTGAGAAACTTCAATCTGACGCAAGCAATATCGCGTCATTATCGCATAAATTATAAATTTACATGTCTAACCGCTTATTGACAATAAAAATTAGCCAATGAGCGCACGAGAATTTTGCAGTCATTGTAAAAAGTCTGTTTTGTCCAGGGCTACTTTGGCACTTCATTTGAAATTACAATTTTGTCTCTTTGCTTCCACAAAGGACTGGAACTACCCAAGAGTCACTAAGTACTCTCCATTAGCAAAATAGTCTATTGGAACGATTGGGGCTTACTTCTTGTGATCTATTGAAAGCTACGATCTTTCTCACTTATAATCGTTGGCTTTTGTTCTCTAAACAGTGCTGGTGGCGGGCTATTCTGGAACGTTTATGGTTTACACGGTTTCGTAAGACTGCCATCGTTCTTCAGAGAGCATGTCGACGGAAACTGGACGCGAAAAACAAGAGCGCGGCTAAGATCCAGGCTCTTATCCGTGGAAACCTAGCCAGGAACCATTGGAGAATTGTTAAAAGATCAGTGCTACGAATTCAGGTTCGAAATTGATGTTTGAGAAGTAGTCTTTAAATGTTCATCGTGATTTTATGTCCAATGGCAGGTTATATTTAACGGTAGGGTCATTCGATAACAACACGAGCCTACTAAAGAACTTGAAAATCAAGAATGAAAGATGACTGTAGCTAAAATTAGGTCCTCCTCAAAAACTGATTGTACGTCATCATTTTGCTTATTTTAATAACATTTTGATTGAAAATGGTTTCAACCCAGGAATGTCATACATCGCTCAGGTGAGTATAATAATACTCCTTCAAAAACTGAACTCGGAAGGTAAATTCTATTCAGGTTGTCGAAACGTCACTCTCAAACAAGTACTTCTCCTGCACGATCCAATTTCATCACGGTATAATATGTTGATTGTTCTTTCTACCTACTTTTAGGACAAATACTCACGCCAAGTAGTATGAAACGTAGTATTGTCAATAGACTAGGAGTCGCGATGAAGACTGAGCCAAAATAGCGCATATCACTTTTTTTTCCCGTCATGCACGTAAGAATGAATAAATAAATATTCTCCAGTCTTATCATGATTTTTTTCTGTGCAACCAGACCGTCTGGCGCGGTTACCGAGTGAGACGTGAGGGCTCCTCTCTCAAGGTTAAAAGAGCGCGCAAGCGCATTGAGTCCGCAAACGCTGCAGCAACTGAGTCAATGAAGCTTTGCAACCGGACAAGGTCGGCGCTGGATTTCCTTCTGCAGTGCAAGAACATCAGCAGAATTGTGGGAGCGCTTACTAATCTGGGTAAGTTTGATATTGAAGCTCCCCTCGAACTCGGGTTGTGCTTCAGAGCAGAGATTTTAATAGACTCTTGCTTAATTTTAAAAAAACTTACTTGCAAGCGATGGTATGACCTTTTTGTTGGGAAGCAAGGATGGCGCAGTGGTGAGAGCACTCGTCTCCCATCAATGTGGCCAGAATTCGATTTCCAGACTCGGTGTCATGTGTGGCTTGAGTTTGTTGGTTCTCTACTCTGCTCCGAGAGGGTTTTCTCAAGGAACTCTGGTTTTTCCCTCTCCTCAAAAACAACATTTGATTTGATGCTAAAGTACGTAAGTACAGTGACTGTCATGCGCATGTGATTATTGTATAGAATATGCGCAATATAAATGATATACATTATTATTTTTGTCCCTTTGGGACTTAATCTTAATTTAATCAGGGATTGGTGTTACAAATGAAATAGCGCCTAAATTTATTTGTTTTCAGAGGTTGTCACTCGTCTATCAGAGGTGTGCTGCCAACAGGTGGTGGAGGATGGCGCACTTCCGGTGATTTTTAAAGTCATTAAAAAATGCAATCGCAGTTTACCGCACTTGGAAGTGATCAAGTACTCGCTATCAATACTCTACAACGTTGCAAAGGTGAGGAAAATGGGTCCGAGGTCTCACTGCTACGTTATTTTAAAAAACAACATGATCTCTTCTCTAAATTAACGATGGTCGAAAATTCCTAATATCTTTAATTTAGGACACTGTGTCCCAGAACTTGTGGTAGCAGAAAAAATAAGGAAACTAAAAAAAATCATATCCGTGGATTGGATTTCTACTTTATAGGAACCGCTTTTTTCCGCTTCACCACTTAATACCACTTAAGTCTCCCATAGAATATCACTGCTGAAGAGTAATTAGGCCTAAGCTAGATCAAGAGAAAATTAAGGCTACATTCATTAGCTGTCGTGAACTTTGGTAACCGACTTTTTTGCAGTGTTTAATATTGTTTGTTGCCGAATGATAATACAGCGTTATCAAATATTGTCCCTGAGCAGCTATTGTAGCATTGCGGTTGTCATTCCCAGGTTCGAATCCTATGTCCATACACTTGGGTTATAAAAAAATATGACCAATTCCCATAATCCATATCACGCTTTCAGTCTTCTAAATTAACAATAATAGTAAATCCAGAGCAAATTCAGGGGTAGAGAATAGATCACTTTCATAAATGGCGACCACCTTTAAATTCTTTTGTATTTATGTTAATTAGACCTACTGCCCTCATTTTGAAACAAATATTCTTTTGAAATTTGGTCGTCGTAGCGAGGTCAAAAAGGCTTCTTTGCATGGAAACAAAAGAATATTTTATTTGGGCGCCATATATGAAAGTGGTCCATGGGTTGTTTAAATTCATGGAATACGTTGTCTCAGTCTGAGGTGTGTTGCAGCTCGTGTTCCTATAGTACATGTGACTAAAGTGGCATCTGGATCTACTCTAGCCTTCTTTTTTGGCGGCATTTTCACTTTGTCGAACGAGGAAACAACACTGAGCTTGGTAACCATTCCATCACGAATGTTTCCGGAGTTGTCGTTGTGTGTAAACGGTCAGGAATCCGAATATCCTTTCAGTGTAAACGCTTACGAATCCGAAATCATTAACGAATCCGGAACAATGTCCTCTAGTGTAAACCTAGTCTAAAGGTTTTCCCTTTCTTTTCCAGTTCCCGTCTGTCTATCGCGCTATTTACGAGGTATTGGATTCTGTGGACACCTTGATTGAGCTGTTGGTGAATTTCAGAGATAAGGGCATCGTTTTCTGCAAAACATGCTATCTTCTCGTTTTGTTATGCCGAGACGCGTCAATCGCATTGGACATTCGCAACAAAAAGAGGATTGTTCATGAGATCCGAAGTGTCCACAATATAACGGAACGTAATTATAAACTCGAAGCAAAGAGGAACAAGTTCAAATCCAAGGTTGAAAATATCACATGTCATTTGGCCCCGCCTACTCCATGTAAACTCACACCTTATAGGGGAAAGAAATCGAGTGCAGCTACATGGCAGAGCAGTGTCGAGGTTGCTACAGATCCTTTGGAAGCCGTGAGATTGCTCGTTCGAAGACTAGGCCTCGCAGCACTCGATAAATGACATGTATGAGAAGTGTTGAAAGCATTTTTTTAAAGTTTTAGTTATAATAATTTTAATTTCTTACTAAACTTCAACATAGTGGGTAGTTTTACACGCTAAGTACGTCCTGGGGAAAAGCGTTTTAGTTTGTAAATAAGCGGTTTGAATGCCGCGCGTTTTGCTGGCAAATGTCATAAAGTTTTCAAAGAACCAAGAAAGAATTTTAGAAAAGCTTTGTGCATTATAGAGTAACTTTTTAAACTGATAAACAGAACTTGGAGGAAAAAAGTGAACACGAATTTTAATCTTTTCTCACAGTTCAAAAACGAAATTGTTGAAAAAATATTGCTTCCTCGTGCAGGGTTACAGACGGTGCTGTTCCTACTGCACATGTACAAAACATAAGCTCAGGAGAGGCGCTAGAAGAGACCCCCGAGGGTTTAAAACGACGATCTCGTTAATACTCACATGTACACTAAGCAAATAACTATTAAACAACAGAGTAAACAAATATCGTCTCTTGCTTTTTCATTGTCTTGGTTTAACTATCCCTTGATCTCCGGTAACAGTACCCCATGTCGATTCACGTCACAGGTTTCTCACGAATCTCAGCCAACCCTCCTGCAATGTCTGCGTGAGCCGAACTTCCTCACTGGAAATCCACCTTTTTTAACATTTCTTTGTTTTTCTTCTCTTTGATCCTTTGTCCTTTTTACTTTCTCTTCCATCTCTAGTTCTTAGCTTTTTATTGGATTTTTTCATCGCTTCTTTCTTTTTGGAACCAAGAAAATATAATTAAAAAAAAAAAAAGAAGGGAAATAAATACACGTTAAACTTGTTTCACACCAGCAAACTCAAAACCTTAGCGCTAAGGAAGAAAAAAGCCACAGTGGAACCTGGAAAATGTAGTTCGTTCTATCAGGGTTTCGTTACATTTTACTGTATCCACTCGATTTGCCCCAAATACAACAATGGTCGGAAAACGAATAATTGAAAACATGTAAGAATTTATCTTCCAGAATGTAGTAAGAAAAAATTGGCATTTCTTTCGAGATATCATACCGAAGCTTTCGTGGAGGATCGTTTCGCGTTTTCTGTGATAAGCACCAAGCAATATTACTTCTGCATTTATCCTTAGGACCGCACGCATGCCGTCCTATCAAAAACTCCAGATTCGTTCTGCTAAATGCTTGTGCTCAGTCTGTGCGCACCTTATCAGGTCAAAGATCCGTGACGTATTTCCGTTCCCGGTACCTTGCCCGCCCGCCCTCCCACCTAAAAATCGATGTGCCAAAGCTTGTGCCCTGGCTCCTCGTGGGTCCAGTGAAGGTTGCGTTCTCCGTACGTCGAATGCAATTATATAATCAACACAATATCGCGTTACTGATTGGTCAATAGCAAATGCTTAAATAGGTTGTAGCGTACAATACTTAACTTTCTATGGAAACACTGCGATGGAGTAACTTACGAACTTCGTAATTGCACGTGCAATTTTAGAAACATCACCTGTGCCATAAATTACGAAATGCACTCGCGTTCATAAGATTTCCTATACTTATTTCGTTGTGTATTCTGCTACCATAAGGCTACCATAAGGCTTCCCTTACCTTTGTATTCAAAGTCCTTTTAACACCATGATTATCGTTTCTTTTATAAGTGTCTTTCTCCTCTGTAAAAGATAATAAAACATGACAAATCTCAAAAAACTTCTGGAATTAAAGTGTCGAGACGATTTCTTTGTGCTCTTCTATCTTAATCAGTAAAGTCAGTGACGCATCAAACGCACTCTATGCAGGAATTATGATAATAAAATAACTGATTAAACTTAAAAAGAAATTAATTTAAACAAAACTAAAATAAGATGTTCCTTTTTCCGTCTTTCCCACCCACCCCCTCTTTTTTTTTTTCACTTTTGCCGCTGCGCGTTAGAATCAGAAGAATGGCGCGTTGTCCCATCTCATTTTCTCTGCGTCCTCGCTGCAGCTCGAGCACCGCTTTCGCATTTTCCAGCAGTCAAGAAGAGGCAGTAGCCTCGAATTTCGCAACATTTCTGGAGCATATTTAAAAGACTTTCCTGCATAACACAGGCAGTATACACTTGTGTTATCATATTTTTTATACCCCAAACAAAACCGCCAACTTTACAGGGTTGGCGTTTGCTTTCAATAAGAAAAATATATGGTTTTTGTGAAAAGTTTCACCTACTCTTGATCAGGGAGCTTATTCTCTCTGATACTGAGTTTTTTTTCCCACTACAGAGATAACGGGATCCTGTTAGTTTACCTTCAGATACGAATTCTCCACCCGAATCTCCTTGATCCTCTTCCATCTTTGTGCTACCTTCTTCTTCTTGAGATTCAGACTCAAGGTCAGACGGTACCCACATGTCTTCACCCGATTTCTCACTTTCAGTATTCTGTATCTCGCGATCTAAAAAACGAGAATCAAATTCAAATCGAAAAGGCGCTAGAAAACTGCTTCTCATGAAAGATTTGAGCATGTTTGTGTTTTTTTCTCTGTTACTGTCCCATAGAAAACACTAGGGACCAAATTATAGCAATAACTCTACCAGGAAAAAAAACAAAAACACGACCTTCCTTGAAGCAATATATTATGCCAGGGATAGTTTACCAGGCTAACTTACAAAAGTCTTTACTTGTTTGTTACCTTTAAAATGCTGGAAGCGAAGCCAAAATAGAGAGAATGATGTCGGTATAGAGTTAAAGAAAAGCTCAATTTGGGCAGGTTAAGATTATGTTTAAAAAAACTTGGCAAACTCACGTTTCTCCAGAGCTGTAATGAAACGCCTTCCAGTCACGTGCTTTTGGATTTGATGAGGAGTATTGTTGATGAACTTTTTTGTTAACTTAGAGAAAAGCTGTTTTCTAAAAAAAAAAGGGAAAATGATTAAAGAAGTCTTTAATGAATACAGTTTGTCCATAACTGAACGCCTGTTTTTAGTGTATTCCGTTTTAGGAGTTTAAAGCAGTAAACTTGAGAGCACAGAAACATACTATTGAACTACTTAGCTAGCTCTACATGAACACAGATGTGAAAATAAGAAGATGACTGCCATCACAAAGAGATAAACTACCAAGCCTTAGTTCAATGGATCCTTGCATGAAATAAAGAACTTACTTTTGCCCCTAACATACCAGTTTGAAGGGGATGCCATTAACATGGATAACTGTTTTCATGTCCCCCAAAAAATGGAAATGAAGAAAAATTTAGAAGGTAGAAAATTCAGCATTTTTATGTAAAATCCTGATTGCTTAATCTCTCTTGATCCTGTGATATTTTTCAAAGTACAATAAGAGAGATTGGTTTGCAACTATATAAATTCATACAGCAAATCAAGGGGATAAAAGAGTGTTCACAATAGTGTCTTTGACCCGCACAAATAACAGGATTTCAAGCTCAATAGTTTATGACATGATGCTGATTACCCATTTTTCTCACTAGGTACAATGAACTCTTTGTATTCTTCAAAGCCAGCAATTTCATTTGGAATATCTTTGATCATACGTTGATATTTCTTTCCCTTTGCATAGTTCTCAAGGTCTGATAGTCTGACTGGGAGTTCATGTCCTGTAAGCTTACATCTGACCTGATATTTTATACAAATCAAAGAGTTTTTCAGGAATAAATTAAGAATCTGAGTAACCAGTAACACAAGGTCACATGCAACGTCTTATGCAAATACACAGTAAACACCCGCATACAAGAACCTACCAATTAAGAACCTGTTAGACTAAAAATTTCATTTTAGACCCCCCCCTTACAAAAGAACCAGGTTCGCCTAAGAAATTAAACAGGTTCTTAGTTTAGAAAATGACCTTAAAATTTCAGGCACCTGGAACAACAACTTTGATTTGTCATGTGGATTTTGAGAATTCTGGCCTGTACTGTTTGATTGCAAATAGGCTTCAGGCTTTGCAGGCCTATACATTTTAGATGTTCAGTTTTATATCATGATTTCATGTCTAGAACATTGAGGACATACATGTAAAGAACAAGAGAAGCTGTAGTTTTGCTTTATGGTTATTACTATGCATATCTAGAAAAATTACATGTCCCAGCCTTAAAGCCACTTGCCATAGAGTAGACATCTTTTGTGGAAATAATAACCAATTTAAGAACCTAAATAGCCTAAAACCATTGTAAATACCATTTTTATAAGAAACAATTTAGCCTCACTTGGAAAAATCTTGGTTCTTATATGCAGGTCTTTACTGAATATTATGTGTAGAATGGATCATTCTGTAATCAGGCACTACATTATTAAATAATGTATAAATTAAAATTAACATTGTATGGATTAAATTTGAATCTAAACAACTGGCACCCTGGCTTATTGTGGGTGTTTAAGGAGCTCAATTCCTAAGATCCCACTGCCCCAACCCTACTCCTGCAATTTCTTTCTAGCAATCAGGAATCCAGGAATGCAGTACACTGCTTTTACAGTGCAACGCACCTTATCGTTGCCACCCAACAAACTTTCACATTTGACAATTATGTGTAAATATGTCAACTCAACAACCCATGTAACGCTGTTCAACTTACAACTGTGTGAACTTTGCAAGGAGGCCTGACTGTCAATCAAATTGACATGTCCTAATTGGCGGACAATTTGTAAAAAACTTTGTTAGGTGGCCAGTGACGGAAAGGCATGTTGCACTGTAAGGACAACGTAGATGAACCACACCACTTTTCCATAAAGCAATAAATATCAGTTAGTACATAGAACACAAAACACTTGATGTCAAACCTTGCACAACATATACAAAAAAACAAACAACAACAATCAGTCTTTGTAACGTCCCATTACCTTGATCCCTGGCTTAATGACTAAACAAAAATTGTACCCAATAACTTATAACTTATAAAAAGTAACTTACAATCCAACAAAAGAGTTATCATTCTAAAGGTGAAGAGTACTGGCCCCCGAAATGTGTAACAAGCAAGCACTTTGATGCATTAGATTACTTTATAGGCCGTAATTGAATGAATCTTTTCAGTCTTTAATGAAAAAAGTTTGGACTGCTTATGCCACATCAAATGTATGCTGCATCAGTATAAGCAGTGTGTAGTTCAAAAGTTAAGTACTTTGGCAAAAAAAGAGAGAAAACATTTGGTATCATCAAGGTTTCTTTCATATGCTTCAATTCAATTCAATTTTATGAATTCACACTATCCACAACACTTACACACAAAAACATCTATGTAATTAACAAGAGAAGACAAAAAGGAAAAATACACTAGCCTGAAAGAAACCTATAATTTATAATATTATTGTTTTTGTATGGTGTCCAAAGTAGCATAGCTTTCTGACTGGACAATGTCATATACATGTATGCAAACAGTGGTGGCATAAGGCTCAAATTACTTTACCTCTGTAGGGTCATGAAAAGTAAAATCAAAATAATAATGATAACAAAAACTCGGATTCAGTTGGGAAACTAGGAATAATTTTTACTCAGATATTTCATCAGCACTACTCAACAAACTTGAAAAAAATATTTGTGTTCTATCTCAAATTTAGAAGGTGCCGATTCCCAAATTTTTGACACGGAAAATTTAAAAGAAGCCTTGATAAGGGAAGACAATGCAAATGAAAAATTATACGCATCATTAATCATTGTTATGTGTAAAACAGGATATTCTAAGTTAACATAGTTAATTCCATTTGAGAAATTTCAAGAATTTTGTTATAATGTTCTGCACTCTCCTTTGCACGAGCAAGAGAGTGCAAGGAAGACGTAAGACATCTTGTTCTGTCAAGTGAGGGTAATTAATTAAGCTTGAATTGCCAGCACAGTCCCAGGCCATGATGCTATAAGATAGACAGGGTTATAAAGACTTTCCTAGATACTCAGTAAACCTTTTCTCGGCCTTGGTGATCTTTATAAAGCTCAAAATGAGGATTCCTAGCAAGAAACTCTTTCACGAGCCCTTCGTCCGCCATCTTGAATATTCCCTCGACACTGTGACGAGGATCTCAAAGAGCTACTGCGCAAAATGGTTAGGGGAGAGGAGGGGTTCAAATGACTCGTTTCGTTTATCGTTGCCTCCAACTGAAGACGGAAAATTAATTACCTCCTTTTATATGCCTTATTCAAGTTATATTCTTCATGAAAAACTGTTAAAACTGTGTCTGAAGTGTGCTAAAAGGAAAGAAATGGAGAATACTCTTTTTCTCCACCCTGCCGTCCCACAAGTGAATTTTTGAACCATTAAAGATCAGTCACCATAGCAAAAAAACAATATGGCGGATGGTTGTTTCAATTGTCATTCTTTTCTTCCCAGAAAGAATCTGTGCCATAGGTTTATTATCACGTCATTATGACTGACCGTGGAAATTATTCGTTTTCTAGCCATAACCTTCAGACACCATCGATGAGGCAGTCCTTCAACAGACCTGCTAAGCTTCTTCATCAAAGGCAAATACAACCTCCAGAAAATAGGGTCAGATTGTCCTCAAACATTGCTTCCGGGAGTCATCATGATACCTTGATAAAATCAAAGGAGGAAGATTCTCAAACAGCAAGACTTATTCCTCATCCACCATCATCTCCGCGATCGAGCGTTGTCGATACGAACCCTCGTTTAGCAGCGTTAAGTTCGAAAGGAATAAAACGATCTCGCCATGAATCACCACGGACGTCTCCATCCGGCTCGGAAGACGAGCACAGGATTCATAAACATTCTTCTGGTGTTGTGTTAGACCCTTTGCCTATGAGGCGTCGAGGAAGCACCGGTAGTTTAGATAGTATAGGTTCTACTGAATCTATAGATAGTCCTCGTAACTGGAGTAGAGGTAACAGAAATTTAAGAGGTGCAGAACCTTTAAAAGATATCGGTTCCGGAAAGGAAATCGTCAATAGCTTCAAATCTTACCAGAATAGTGTGAAAAATGATCATAGCAAAAAAATCTCGAAGAAGAATGTTGTTCATCCCATGAGAGTTACACAAGGGCAAAATGATCCAAAAGTGGAGATCTCTGAACATCGAGAAACAACACCTGTTGAATCAAACTCTGCTCCATCAAACGTTTTGAATAATAAGCCTCCTTCTGAAGATGAAGTCACTTTGTCATCTTCCAATGACAGTTTGACAAGTGTAAGCGACAGCGAGGAAGCTTCCATTAGCAACAGGGAAGTGCCGGATAGTAGAAATCAGGAGTTGGCTGTCCAGAGAGACCCTAATTCAACACTCCCAACCCTTCCAAAAGGAAATCATGATAGCACTCTTGGGGTAAACAGCTCTGGTTTGTATGAAAGTATTCACCAAAATGAATTCCCGCAAGATCACAATAACTCGACATCCGATTTACACAACCTTAGTAAAGCATTGGAGAAAGTAGTTACTAATGAAGGAAAGTATGCATCAGACACAGATTTGTCTGTACGATCCACAGGAGAAACGTCGAACATATCCGCCTTGTCTCTGCTTCCTCGTGTTTCTGCACAAAGAGCACGAACAAGAAGTGGCAACTTTTTAAAGGAGGAAATGGAACGCTATTTCCCTGATCACCAAATTGGCATATTCGTTGCTACCTGGAATATGCATGAAGAAAAGGTAAGGTATCATTAACAAATCCTTTGACTACAATATATTATCAACAACCTCATCATCCCCAAGAATGCTACTTGTATGTTTTACTCTGGTGAATGGTAAATTTTTTTTTCTTGTCAATGAGAGGCACTTTTGGGTCTAAATAAGTTGGGTCTTAATAGGTTAATCAGAGATTTAATCAAACTGTGGACTAAGTATAGTATAGAAGACAACTCTCTACACTTATATTGTCAACAAAGTGATTCATTGATCCAAACTTTTTTAAATTGTTGTCGGATGAAACTCATTTCAGAAGTGGTAAAATGGTTCAACGGAGAAAATGGCACCTCCTTCTCACTCTCTCTGATTGAAGTAGTCTTTGGCAAGGAATTCTAAAGGCACAAAAAACATTGACACCTTTATGGTCTCAAAGAAACCTAACTTTACACTCCTATTTGCCAAATACTATATAAATAGTCAAAAATTATCTTAAGAGGAACTATCCTTCAACAAATTTATCTCCAAACTTGTGGTCAGATATTCTTTTGAAAATAACATAATTCGGGGATAATTATTAACGTGTAAGATAGTGTCAAAATGGGAGCTATATATCGACTTAAATCCATTGACTCCCAGGGGTTCCCCATTGACGAGTAAAATTGTCTGGCATTAGACAGAGTAAAATACTAAGTCTGGCCAGTTTAGGCCAGTTTGGACGTTAAAGAGTTAACATAATGATAATTGTGCACTCCTGTATCTGTGTTTGTTTGTGTAGAAAATTCCTGTGTGATATTTTTTGTTCTTTCTTTGTCTTTGATGTTTATGAAATGTAAAAAAATAAAAGTAAAAATAAAAATGATGTGGACTCAGAAAGTGGAATACAAACCATTAGGTAAGGGTGAAACAGATCAGAGAAACTGTTTGAGCATAATTTGAACTTTCATGCACAGGGTGTTAAAATAACCAAAGAGGGAATGCTGCATTTGTGATTTTATATGCATATGGCTAGACATTCAGACTTGGACATGGAGATAAATAATGTTGCTGGCCCTGTATTATGACATCCATAAACACTGTATTGTGTTAGACTAGTGGGCTTTTCATTGTTCTGGTGTTTAGAATATGTGGTAAATAAAATTTGCTCTTGAGAAATGGATTATTGTCAATATTTGTGATGAATTGAGAAGCCTAAGGCAAGTCAGTGATGTACAAGATCGAGCCAGGTGGTGCCAATATCTCTATATATTTAGAGAGTTCAGGCGGGCTCAGTGATGATGGTTTTCTCTTCCAATTTCCCCACTGTGGTGTCATGCTCTGAGATAATCTCACTTGAGGATGATATGTGTCCTTTGTATTTTAGTATCTGTACAGTGTGGAAGAGTGATTAGGGTCTATTTTTGTCATCCTCATTATCATCATTATTATCAATACAGGAAGTTCCCTTCTATTTGGATGAATTCTTAATACCAGATTCTACGGACTTCTTACAAGATCTTTATGTTGTTGGCTTGCAAGAAAGTACTTCTGCAAGGTACCTTAATGAAACATAAATAATACTGCATCATATAGACCTGTTTTTAAAAACAGTCACATTTTTCTTGGGTATTTGTCAGGCAATCTCATGCAATGTTTTTGGTTACCTTGTGTCTTATTACCTGCTACTGTTAATTTTGAAAAACCCCTTTCTTTCTGTCAAGATAGCTGCTAGTCCTTATGTATACCAATTAAATGTAAGATACATTCTCTTCCAGAAAAGAATGGGAGATACGTCTTCAAGAGACTCTTGGTCCTTCTCATGTGCTTATGCATTCCTGTTCATTTGGACTGCTCCATTTGTCTGTGTTCATAAGGAGAGAACTTGTTTGGTTTTGTTCTGGTATGGTTCAATTTATCAAAATAATGATGTATTTTTCAGTAACTTTGCCTTTTAGAAGGTATCACACAATGCAGGTGGCATGCACTCCGCTGCAAAGCAAAAAAAAAAAAAAGAAAATCCCATGGATTAAAAGCACTTCAGTGATAGTCTTAATATCAAAATGCATCTTTCATCTTACAGCTGTATCTGAAGATAGTGTTTCAACCAGAGTGGGGCATATGATAAAAACTAAGGTACATGCAATTGGATACTTCTTACTTATTGAGTTCAAGGGCCTTACTGTTTATGTCCCAACCCCCATTGTGTTTTTTCTGCTTTAATTTTACATGAGGGCCAGGAATTAAAAGGAAAAACAACTTAAGTAAGATGTTAATTATATTTCTTGAAAGTAAACTTGAGTGTTAATTATGCATTGAAATTTGTGTGATGTGTCTGTAGGATATGTGCTGGTACAGTAATTTGTCAGAGCGCGGTTTTCAAATGGGTGTCGTAAAACAAAATACTAAAGTAATTACTACGACCAATCACAGCTGGTGCAAACAGCGCAATGAACCAATCCATATTCATAGCAATTCCATGTAAGCGCGGGAAAAATCACATGTGCAAAGTCGCGATTGGTTTTGGTTTTCCTTAAATTCCTTTTCATTGGTTGATAGACTGGCGCGAGATTTTTAAACAAGGCACTAAGCATAGCAATTGCTATTGTGTAATTACTTTCAATAGTCATTTGAAAACTGCTCTATTATCCCGGGGGGGGGGGGGGGGGGGGGGGCGGGCACTCGATATATCCCTGGGTGGGGAGGTGCGGCGCGGCTTTTCATACCCGACCCTGTTTAAGACAAATATCGCTGATTTTCCTACCCATTTTAAGACAGAATTCCGATTTTTGATACCCTGTTTAAGACATTTAACCCAGTTTAAGACAAAAATTGGTAAATCGATACCCTGATTAACACAAAAAATGATAAATTCGATACCCTGTTCAAGACAAAAATCCCGAAAAACATACCCTGGCTGGCCGCACGTCCCTATTAAGCCCTTATGAGGGAGTACTCTCCCCCCCCCCCCCCCCCCGGTCTATTATACATATTGTACAGTAGTATTAATCATATTATACAGCAGTAAGAAGTATCTCAAAGATATGATTATGTTGTTATCGCTAAAATTGAAGATGACATCTGGTTTGAGTACAGGGACCCAATGTTGTCTTTGTCACAATTGAATTTTAATCTAAGGTTTAACAGAATCTGTCTTTAATTAAATCAACTTACGGAAAAAAGTAGCTGACTTTTTGTCGGCTGCTGGTACTGTATGCTTCATGCCTCTTAAGCAGAACATCATTTGCCCTTGTTGTACTGTGCCTTATTAAAGCATGAAATTTTGGTGGTAACTGGTGTTATTTCTCTTAGGGAGCGTTGGCTGTTTCCTTCAGCATATTTGGAACCTCATTTCTTTTTATTGATTCACATTTCACTTGTGAGTTTTCTTTTTATGACATTAAGTTGCCCTTTGTGTTGCTTTGTATTGTGCCCTGTTTATGTCAACCATCAGTGTCCAACCATGATAATGCAATGTTGTCCTCTTTGTTGCAGCTGATGAGGGTAAAGCTATGGATCGTGTGAATGACTACAAGACTATCTCCAAATCATTGTCATTATCGCCCGAAAACAAGGGAAGGGTAACCAGTGGTTAGTACGGCGCGATTTTTATGGATTTGCCACTCAATGCCATTGAAAAGTATGTTACAGGAGACATTTCACAATCTAGCATACCTTTTAAAGAACTAAATCACCATGGAATAAGCCAAAGACATCATTGCAGACAGGAGAATTTGATTTTAATCTCTGTTCTCAGAGAAGAAGAAAGGGCTTGGGAGCAAGGTTGATTTGCACACGACTGAGAAATTGTTTGTTAAATTACTGTAAGGGAATAACAGTAAAAATCTAAAAATAGGCTAATGTTAGTCCATTCACGTATAAAAAGCTTAATCCCGGACTCCTGGCTGTCTTCGAGTAGGTGTTTCCTTCATTTGGTCTACACCTCATTAAAAACCGTAATTTAATTTGTATTGTGGTTGTAAGTTCTTGTTGGAGTGTGGGCGCCCACCCCACCCCTTCGACCAACGTTAGCCCCCCAGTATTGAGCCAAACCTCCTCTCTCTCTCTCCCTCCCAGTCTTTGTCTCTCTCTATCCCTCAGAGTGCTCCACATTTTATGTAAACCGGTTTGAAGTTTATTTCCTTCAATTTGCAAACTATTTGTGATGTGTATGCATTTGCAGAGGAAGATTCTACCGAAAACTTTGATCGCGTGTTTTGGTTGGGAGATTTTAACTTTCGTGTGAATCTTGGAAGATCACAAGTGGATGAAATACTTGAGAAATACAAAGACGAACAAAGACCTCAGTGTAAAGTTAGTTGCAGCTCTTTTGTCATTGAACTGATTTTTTGAAGTGCAGTTGATTATCGGATTTACTATAAGCTATTCTATTCCTATTATTTTTATTCTTTACAGGAATTACAAGAGAACGATGAACTTCTCGATCTTATGGAACAAGGTAATTGTTCATTGATTTCTCCTAACTAAACATACCCCGGGTCTCTGAGGAATTACAGGTAATTTTTTTTCCAAGACAGCTTGCAGGTTAGGCATTTATAATAACGCCAATCACAAAAGACGAGTCAAAAGGGAGGGAAATAATTTTCCGTCTCTCTCGCGTTCCGCTTCGCGTTCGGCTTGATGATTGTCTGTTGTGTAAGTAATTTCCCAGGTCCAAGTAAATGCAGTTTTTTTACTCACGAGCCATCGCGGATTCCTCTTGCACCTTGGCAAAAAAATTCCCTCCGGCATACCCTCGGTCAGCGATACAGGACAAAATAACCGAGGAAGTCATAAAATTAAATTATTTCTTGTAAAAAAAACCAGGGACCGGTTGTTCAAAAGCCGATTAACCCTAACCCCAGATTAAAAATTTACCGAGGAGTTTATTTCTCTACTCCCAAATGCTGTTCAATGCTGATATTCTTCGGCAAAATTTTACATTTGAAGGAGTCAATCTTGAAAAACAAAAATAAGCAAAAGAAACCTTCACCAAAAAGTTTGAAACATGAAACAAAAGTTTACGTTAACCCCGGATTACGTTAATCGGCTTTCAAACAACCGGGCCCAGATGGTTAAAAGACATTTCTTAGCCATGCGCTGTCAACGGGCCGCTTAGTAGTGAAAGTAGGGAGTTTAAGCAACGGCGACGGCGACGCCACAAAGCAAGAATATTATTCGTTAAACAAAGGAAAAATTATATTTCTGTACGTGCGGCACGCATGTCTGTGTCTTCTTTGCCGTCCTACACAAAACAACAACGTGAAATCACCAAATTTAAGTTTTGTCGACAACGTAAACATGAAAGGCAATGAATCATTCATTTTCTAGCTATCTTTACTTTAATAAAACAGTTCGTACTAATCCACTTATATGATAGTTCGCCCGTTTTGTGCAACGTGAACAAGGTGGAATAATCGCGAAATACTTGCGAAATACTTATTTTGGAGTGACTATTTCAGTCGTTGCCGTTGTGCTTAAATTCCCTAGTCATACTCAGGAAGAGACTTGAAAAGGGCGATCATATCACGCGTGCGCGCGCTCTTGTCTTTCGCCTGTTCGGGAAGGTAATGTCTGGCCGTCTTGACAGACGATGCCCAATGCTCTTTCAAGTTAAAAATCAACGCCACACGCGTGCCTGTGAACACGGCGCACCTTCTGGTGTTGCTCCCAGTTCTGATGGACTCGAACAGGGCTTTGCCGAACGAACTGTCGGTGGTATCCCCTACATCTTCTTAGAGACCTCAGGTGTGTGATCATTTTGCATTGTAATGATATGTCCAAGCCATCGGAGTTGGATTTGCATGAGGATGCACCTCGAGGTTCGTTCCGCGTATTGATACAGCAATACATAAATTGTCTTTATTTGGAGAAGTACAGCTGTGCTATTTTGTTAAAGTGAGTAAGAAAAATGAGTAGAATTGTGGCCTGTTTATTTACATGACAGGCAAGGTGTTTGTTGGGTTTAATGAGCCGCCGATAAGATTCTTACCAAGCTACAAGCACGACATACAGAGTGACAACTATGATTCGTCCTCAAAGAACAGGGTTCCATCTTGGACGGTAAGTGTTTTGTTTTCTTTTAATTGTGAGGCAGCGAACAGATCCTTCATTGGCTACTTTTCTTTGTCTGATCTTATCGAGGGTGACCTGAGAGGGTGCAGTGGGACCATTCGTCACATCCTGTCGGACAGGGAATGACCCAAAATAAAGACCAAAAATATTTAACGTTTCTTGGAAACTCTGTTTCCACCCCACGCTAACATGCAGTGAAGCTTCGTTGGTTCTCAAAACTCGGAAATTGGTCAGGTGTTTTTTCTATATCCTTTCTTTTTTGTTACGATGCAGGTATTCTTCTTCTTGTCTGTAAAGACTATATGATGATTAATGAAAGAAATGATATACAAAATGAATCATATACCGAACTGCGGATATGAAATCGAGTAAAGCTACCGGTATGATCCTCGCGGTTAAAGCGTCGCACCGGTATCGCGAGGTCACGGGTTCAAACCCCATTGAAGTCCTGAATTTTTCAGGATTTTCTACGCAATTGCTAAAATTGCGTCCATAAGTGCGAGGATCATAGCTTTTCTTGATATATAATGATTATGGCTGATTATTTTCAGGATCGTGTTCTGTACCGCAGTGCTGATCCATCTAGCATCGAACCGGTGACTTACAGCAGTTGTGTATCGGTAAAAGTATCGGATCACAGGTAAAACATATAATAAATACGATTTTGAGGAAGGAAGACGTGAGTTAACGAAATAAAAGTGACATCGCACTCAGCGAGCGCCACGGAACCGCATGATTATGTGGAATTTGATATAAAATGTTGGTTAGCTGCTGAAATAAATTAAGTTATTTTCTCGTCTAAAGCCCGGGCTTTTTCTTAAGAATGGTTGGCTATTATTCGATGAGTTACCGGTGACACTTAACCTACTTGACATTTTCCGATGTTCCGTTATTTTGCTTCTTTAAAGTCATTCCGCATATTCTGTTTCGCTTAATTTGGTGATTCCGCATGTCATGTCACATACCATTTTCGCAAATTCCTGCCGCCTTTTGACGCAGTTTTTCTTGCAACGTTTCTTTTAGGTTTGTTACCTCACATTTTGCACAAAATCTTGATCAGTGCAACTTACCCTGACGCAAACATTTCGTTGACTGTTTCGTTTATTGATGTGGTAATCATTGCGAAGAGTTTTTCCGGACTACATTCAGTGTTTCCGGCAATGACGCCTCAAATTTCTCAGTGGGGTAATACGGTGTAATATCTCTCTTGCAACTTGCATCGCAACGCAAATTTTAGTGCATCAGCCAATGAGAACGCTCCCTTGCCCTCGTGCGATCATCGAGTGCGAAACAAAGTGCAAAGAAGGTTGCCCACTGCAAAACCCTGTCGAACCACTTAACTTGAGTCGGGACACGAGAAATTTCATGTAACAAGTTGCGACACAAGTTCCTTATGTCCAGCAATGCAAAGTAATTAGATGCATGTCCAATTTTGACATCCAACACAAAGTGTCCCTTCAAGTCTAAGTATTTCCTACCTATTTATAACAATAAGGTAAGGGTAAAGGGTAGCGTTATTTTTAGGTCAGGGTAAATGTAGCAGTTTACTACATAAACACCAATGAAATACCAGGTGATATTTCGCGCGAAAACATGATATCTTCACGCGTGAAAGTGACATTTAATCTTCAGATGTGAAAAGATCACCATTGCTTTAGTAACATAATAAAATCGGGCCGTTGTTCTTCGTATAAGGACTAGAAATCATATTGAAGTGAAATGGTTTGGTATTTCATTGATGTTTATATAATAAAATTCCCCCGTTTTAATTCAAAATTTCTTAAAAACTCTATAAGCTATAGAGGCGCTATCCTTTGGAACTCTGTCTCGACTCATTTTACGGGCCAGCGTTCTGATTTTTATCGTAAAGTGAAGAGGGATTTATATTTTAAGCAACTTGATTTTAGCGCACAGTCGGTCCAGACGCTGCCTAGGCACTATCAAGATTTTAAATGCTTTTAAACATTTTATATTTTATGCCTTAATTGCTGTAGTCTATTTATTTAGATGTTAATATGTGAACTTTTAAATATCTCTTAGCCTAGAAATTAATTAATATTTTCCTTTTTATCTTTTACTATAGTAGTTGTGATCTGTAAGTAATGTTATCCCTGTTTTAATATAGCTTCATGTTGTAATTATTTTCACACGACCCCACAAGCTCTGAGCTTTAAACCCTATCGTGTTTAAATAAAGGATATGATGATGATGATAACGATGATAATAATCTATAGAGGCGCTATCCTTTGGAACGCTGTCTCGACTCATTTTACGCTACGCTCACTCGTGAACTGTTTTTTCAGCACTCGAAGAGAAATCTCGTATCTTCTCGCGGCCATGTAATATCCTCTCTATTTTATCCTTACTTGAGGAGCAGCATGTGACGTTAATTGTCGGAGATCAGCAAGGGGACACTTCGTGACGCTTATTGAAATCCTCATGCATTTAATTACTTGCATTTCTGTATATGTCTATATTTATCATATGGCCCACATTGCCCCGCGCGCGCTTTCAGTGTGAAAGCATTGGGAAAATCCCGGTATGAGGGCCGTACGCATTAGCGCAAGCAGGGCCGGAAAAAGCCGTACGGCCCCGACTAGGAACACGTACTGCTCCGTGCTATGCAGTTTTAGCGGATTTTGTCGCTTTTTAACATCCAAGTTATTTACAACCAGAAAAGCAAACGCAAACAACATATTTAATAAATTTTCTGTGCACATTTTTGTTCCTTATTTTGTCAAAACTTTATATTCTGAGAGCTCATGAATATTGTAGAGACCATATGATTGTGAAATGTTCGTGGCTAGTCTGACGCGGCGTTTCGTCTCGGCCAAGAGATTCTTCAGATACCTTTAGAATTCAAAGGCAAACTCGTTGAGAATCGCGCCCAAAGTCCCGTTCGCCCGTTTTGGGCGCGATGTTCAACTTGTTTCCCTTTGAATTCTAAAGGTCTCTGAAGAGTCTCTTGGCCGAGACGAAACGCCGCGTCAGACTAGCCACGAACATTTCACAAGTATGTATAGACCATATGATAAAATGCTTATTGACTGAGTTTGGTTAGGGACGGACAGGAAAATATTTTGCCCTCGGTCTTGGCGCACGGATCTAGTTGCGCTCGGTCCGTACTCCATGTTCTCGGGCCAAATATTTTCCCGTCCGGCCCTCCCACTCAGTCAATAGGAACAAATTCCATCATGGAGAACGCTATCACCGATATAATTTGTTAAAATGAATGTATATACCTTTGAAGTGCGGGTTATAGATGAAATTGAGAGAAGTGGTGCTCGCACTTACCTGGAAAATTTAAGCAATGGACCATATTCGTATTCTCGGTATTGGACTGGAACTAGCTTGCAATGGAGGCTAATGCGGGGGAATCTTTTCAAATGCAAATACTCCCCCACATTAACCTCCATTGCAAGCTAGTTCCAGTCCAATACTGAGAATACGAATATAGTCTATTGTTTCTTACAGACACATGAACAACTCAGCAGAAGTCCTGGGTTCGAATCCCGTTGAAGCCACCTGAATTTTTCAGGTGTCAATGACAGACAATTTCTTAAATTGTCCAGGATTATTTCTCTCTTCATAAATATTGTAAGCTGTTATCTGTAGCAATGTGAATGATAGTCTCTTTTTCTTTCTCTTTAGGCCTGTGTTTGGTATTTATCAAGTCAAACTTAATCCTTGCACAGAAAAGTAAGCAATTTTTAAATTCAATTCTTTATTTGTGCCAAGAATATTTAAATAGAATTCATCAGACTGGTCTGTACATAGAATTTTAATTGAGCGGGAAATTTTTGAAATTGCTGTACACCGAGATATTTATTACATAAATTAGATATCAAAACAGAATGAATTTTCCTCTAAATACTCGATTTGGAGCATTATCCTCTCTGTCGGTTTTTCGGCATTATAGTATTTTCCTTTTACCGTAACTTTAATTTTACTCTCCAGCATTCCTCTGACCGGGGGTTATTACATGCGTGATGTTTATGTAGAAGGTATGTTGTTGGTGTTTCATTTCATTTGGTGACATCTATGGTGTGACCCATATATCACAACTGTGTTCATTATTTCTTAAACAGCAAACCGCAGACGAGCTGCGGGTCCCAGAAGAGACGGACAAAGTGCCGTGTGTGTTATCTTGTAACAGATGGGACTGGACACGACATCCGGGATTGTAGAAGTACCTTGGGTCTACTGGCATGTTCTTAAATATCAACTTGCAATCCGTGCGTCGTCACTGTGCGTTGTCTTAAAGCATAGCCATTTCATTTTTATCAATTTTACCCCGCTTTTCTTTGCATTTGCAAGTATTTTCGATATTATCTCCAAGCACGCTCATTGCATGTTTCATTCAAGAGAGAGAAAGACATTTTTTAGTGTAAACAGTTGAATGGAGACGACAGATGGAAGGTGGCGATTTCGTTTTTTGTTAATTTATTTTAGAAATCTGGAAAACAAAGGAATTATGTTAATAATTAAATGTAATATATGCGATCCATTCACGGTGATGGGCGAGCACATTTGAACATTTTTAATTTAGAACAATAATTATGTTCAAGTTGATGCGATGAGAATGTTATCTTTGCTAAACATTTCAATTCAGCTTATTTAAGGTACAATTATATTCTCATTGGATAAATCTGACACATTTTGCCTCTTTTTCATGAGCCTGCATAGCTCGTAGCTGGCGGTATTGTTGGCGCGTCCTTCCTCATTCTCCGCGCGGCTTCGCCGCTCGTAAATTTGCCTCTCGCTTTTGCCTTTTCATCGATATTCACGTTAGAGCGAGTGACAGGCATGGCTCTTGTTGTTAGATGACGTCACAAATTTCTTTTCAATTAAGAAATCAGGAAATTATTATTCGCTTATTCGGTCAAAGTATAGATAAACTAATGTGAATTCTCAAAAGAAAAGTTGTCACTATTTTATTTGTACCGCGCCTGGCGTAACGTTTCTGAGAAGAAAATTGCAGCTAACCCTGTGAGCTGTCCATTGTTACACTACATGAGAGAAGTCTCTCAACGTTCTGTTCATTAAATCAGTTCTTGTCGCAACATCTTATAAAAAGTTGTCGATTGTTCCAGTCTGTGAGCATGACATCACAAATTTGCCTGGAACCAAGGCCTTTATTTCGAGTCGTGTTTCCCGCGAGCGGTGCGCTCTTACACAGAAATGTTACGCCAACGTTCACCGCGCGGCGTGACTCCACTCATTATGGAGTAACGCCACGTATCATTCGCACGATGCCTACGTGACAGAAGGTTGATGTTTGAAGGCTCTGGGCTACGTTTTCATGGACAACAACTCTTCAACTGTCGAATGTGATTTCGGGCGGAGCCGTCTTGTTCCATAAAATTCCAAGACGTTTTTAAACATATCTGTGTATTTAGAGTAGTCCATCGCAGAAGAGCGCACTGGCGATCCCAAGCTGGAATGGCTTTCTTGCGCTCGAGCGCTGCACATGTCCTTTTGAGGCGAAGCCAGAGCACTTCCCCTTAAAGCCAACTGAGACGAGGTATGTTGCGGAGTATGACATGCCGTCCGAAATATCCGTCCCTTTGCAATACATTTTTTCTTGACTTTGCTGCTTGGCACTGTCCCTAGTTCATTATTTCGGTTTTTCACCCACGCTTCACACTTTTCTAATGGGGAATACTGGACGCTGATTGACTGACAATCCATTGACAAGGTTTTGTATTCAGATCGTAAACCTGAGCTCGAAGAAGTTAAATCTGCCCGCTTGACAATTAAGTTGGATGACGGCTTTCCTTCAGGAAGATACTCCACACTCTAAGTAAGGAAAGATGGGAGCAAGCACAGTGACACCATAGCTGACACTTGGAAACAAAAATTTAAAGCAAACGTGACTTGAAGCCAAGTTTGGAAGATCTAGTACTTAATTATAGTTCTGAGATAGTACGCACCCTGTTCAAGTATAAGCCATCTAGGGGGAGGGGGGGGGAGGGGAGGCGTATTCTACAATACTTTCCTTGTTGCTTTTTTCCAAGTTCAATTCATGGCCCGAGTGCAAATACATTACACTAAAAAAAATCCCGGGCCATCGAGGTCGGTTAGTAAGATGTATATATATAATTTATAGCGCCTTTTACAGGCGTGTCACTCGCGCGGCTTTGTCTTTCCGAGCCAGTGGCAGACGAGATGAAAAAACCCGCAAAGTGGATCGAGATCAATCAATCACAACGCGGGATGTGGTCCTCAGGTCCCGTGCACTACAGTGAATGATTTCTGCAAAAACCAAAATAGCCCACTTTTGAGATATTAAAATTCAGTCCTAAACAAAAGGAATCACCTCGAGGCTCTGGGGAATCCTTATATTCATTTCCCAGAGCCTCGAGATGATGCCTTTTGTTTTGGACTGAATTATAACATATCGAAATTAGTCTATTGGACTCTATAATCCGTATGATACGGATTTACAGGAACTGTCGCACTCTTTTAAGTAAAACACTAAAAATCCAAAGAAAAAAACGTGATTCCATTCAGTACAATTATATTGATGCATGCTCTACTTGAGTTTTGTCTCTTCCCAGAATGGGTGGATGAATCAGAAAGAGTTGTGCGCACTTTTTCAGGTTATTCAGTTGAAATCCGCATTAAGTCGATTCAAGAAAGTTTTGGCTCGTCCTCTTGTTCTTGATTTTTTCAAAACGATAAGAAAACCATTTGTATGCGATCAAGTTCATTGCAGCGGAAATTATTAAATCTTGACCAGAAATCGCCAAACGCTATCACTATCACTATATATGCCCCTCGATCGTCAATCACGTGATCTTTCGAACATTTTTAAAAGAATTAGTTTTACCGCTTTGAAATAATCCACGAACATGATTTTTACAGTCATTAAAATGGTACTTGACATCTCGTTATTTTCGCTAAGAAAAATTGTTGAGTGAACCGTACCTTGTTATTGACCTCATCGCGTCCTTGTGAAGTAATCCCGAGGGTCACATCGGTGGTGTTAGTCTTGCTCCTGAAAAAAAGGAAACAGTGTAGAAATTAAATCAATATTATCGCTTTATCCATAGGTATTTTTCGATCAGACTTTAACCCTGTTCAGTTATCAGTTTTACGACAGAGGATGGTATCTTTTTGACGAGACAGTTGTTCTGACGAAGGGGTAACGTTCAAAACATTTGCAATGGAGTAATATTAACCCATTTGATCATTCTCGCTTAGAGTGGTTCTTTCGTTTGGTGATCCCCATTTATGGAGGGAGCACCAGACAGATGGGCTCTTGCTGACACCTTTTAGTCTTATCCCATAATGAAAAAGCTCCTCTCTTTCTTATGTTTACATCGGCTCAGTTTGCTCCAACAACTTTCTGACGAACAAGGTAAATAAAATGCAAAAAAACTTCTAGCGCATTAGAGGCGTGCTTTTCTCAAAATTTAAGACGTGACATTTCGGGTGCCAGATTTCCCTAGGTATCTTTAATTTTCCTTAAGAAGCTTTCAATGCCGTACGTGCTTTTCAGAAAGGTTCTAAAGAGCACATGCAGCTCCAATGCCAGATGTAATTATCTGGGAGTCGATTTTGAGAAGGGAGAAAAACCGGGGCACCTGGATGGACTGGAACTCAGCCCTCATACGATTGCAGTTAGGGGAGGTGCGGTTAATGACAACTACGTAAGTCTTCAATAGACGTACAAAACTTAAAAGGTTATCTTTTCTCAGGTGAATTAATTAAGGCCTGGGCCCAGATCTATTTTATGAAAATAAGTGAAGGGGTGGTCTAACCATTGATCCATTTTATATAACACGAAATAACTTTAGGACATCGTTAGCAACAATAAGATGTGAAACCTTAACTCCTGTAGAGGATGATATATTAATCACGTGCCATGTCAAAGTTATTTGACATCTCAGCTAGACGGGAACACTTCTTATCATTTTCTGGTGCATGGAGCGGCGAAGGGAAATAAATTTTAGCAAAAAATGTTACCGTTTTTGTGGCGAAAGGCCTTCTGGGAAGGCTTTCGCCACTATGTCATGGCGTTGAGTGAGTGAAAGCGTAACCACGTATATTGCGCAATACTGGACATATGGTTAGCGAGTTTAGCCGTGGCCCGAAAATACATCCAAAAAGGAGTTTGTGTGGGGAAATAAAATACACTTTTAAAGTCAGAATCACTGTACTATACTTTGAAGCTATTGAAACCAATCGAGACCCCGAAAAACTCTCAAATTTTGAGCTTGAATGTGGCCTATTTTCGTGATAATCACACTTCATCCGGCCGATAAACACCAGAGGAAGCCTGAGCCACATGCAGTCATAGACTGCCAATTTTTTATTTTGAGATTGATTTGTGGCCGTAACAAGTCACGTGACCTCATTTGCATACGTTTTCCACATCAATATAAAAATATTTCAGTTTTGTGATGTTACTAGTCTGCGAAAGTCAGGTTGTTGCTACTAACCCTTCAGATGTTAGACCACCCCCTTTCTTGTTTGTGCAATAATTTGGGGCCAGGTTGGGGCCTATGACTTAATTTGCTTGAGATGTTGTTGTCGTAAAAACAATTTAAATGACTAGTGTTTTAGAAGAATTCGTATTGAAATGACTTTTCGGCCTTAAAAGATTTAGAAACCTTTAAGAAACGGACTCCTCTGGCCACGCGCGAAAAGCCTTGGAACGGTGGTAATGCCGTTCCCTTTTTTCTGCGCGAATGCGAATACGCTTCCTAGTTTTGAATCGGTCAGCCGGAGTAAACAAACAAAATCAAAAGCAATCTAAAAACGCGCTTTCAGAAAGTGTCCAGTAGCAGGGAGCAGAAACGAGCAGAAGGTTTGTTGTTAACATAATTTCCTTCCACACGGACAGAAAACCTTTCCTGTGTAAAAGTATCACTTTACTGTGGGGTTGAAGTTGAGACTGAACATTTGTATGAGAAAAAAAATGTTTGTATTTATGTTTAATGTTTATGTCTCAGATTACAAGTTATAAAAATGTTTTACTAATTAGGTCATTACCTTCCTCGTATTAACTCAAAAAAGGGTCGGTCGGACGACGGTAAACGGAGAGAAAAGAAGGGGACGGCTTAACGAGAATGGTGCACGTGCCAGATTTAAGCAATTTGAGTAAAAGGCGATAAAACCTATTGTTCTTATTCGGACAGTGGCCACTGGTGATACTTTATGCATAAGCATTCCGTTAACGCAACTTGTAATCAAATCTTGCTTATAGCTGAAAATACTTCCGTGGTCAGTGACCTTGTTCATGCCATCACATTTCTCGTTTGAATGCGTTTCGTTTGTTAATTTTAATACGAACTCGCGAAATAAAACACATCCCCAGGGTATATAAGACGTACAAAGATCGATCCAGTTGTGCGGAAACGAAAGAGCTGCATACAGGTACTTAACTTTCTGCGGTAGATACACGTTGTGAGCAGTGTTTCCTTGATCACCATCACAGTAAAGGAATTCCTGACATAGTTTTGTTGCTTGCGAAGGGTCCATGAAGTTCGCATCCTGAAGTAATCTCCTCCAGTAAACTCCTCTAGTCAAATGGACCATTAATTTTCTCTATATTAACTAAAAAGACTTAACGCTTGTATAAATGATTCAACAACTTCTCGTTTCAATAAAAGTCAATTTCGCGTCAATAGAACTCAATAAGTAGATGCTTACCATTGTGTTGCTTTCGGATGAGTGACTTTTCTGTTGTTTATAGTTGGTCTCCATTGCAGCTTTTTTCCTTGAAACTGTCCGGACAGAGGTGAATTAGCAAGCTTACTGAACCCTTTGGACGAGACAACGAGTGACTTATCGCGATTGTTTTCATCTTTGATCGTTTGTGCCTCTTTCATGCTTACAACGCTCGGAGCGTGCCTCGATGCCACCATGATTTTCGAGTGATCGTGGCTTTTTCCCCGATCCACGAAATTTTCGGACAATATCCTTCCCTTGTAACTCCCGTTTAGCAAATCTTTATAAGCTGTGTCTTGTCTGAATGCCTTTCCGTTCCGATACTCATCGATGTATTTGCCTGGGAATGAGTGATGTTTAAACTCTACGAAGTCGACTCGATTTCTTGTCATCTGTCGCGAGGTATTCGACCACGGAATGTTTGATCTCTGCTCTCTCAGGCCTTTGTTAGGTGCGGATCTTCGACAAAATGAAACATTTTGTGTGGTATGGTTGACAACCCACCCTGCGATTTGTACATCATTTGAACTTAAGACACAACTCGATTCAACGGAGTCGTCTTCTCTGCGAGACAATTCTGCAAGAGCTAAAACAAAGCAATCTATCCCTTCATCGTCTGAGGTTGGAAACGACATGTCAGACTCAAAACTTGAGTTAACTCAGGAAATAAAGAAAGCGACAAACAGCTATGCATTATATGATTATAGGGGAAATGTACCAATAATGAGATCTGATAGCATTGTTTCCATGGAAATAAAGTTTACACTGATTATATTAAATAAACACTTAAAAACTATGTGATCCATAAAATCGTTTTTAATTTACATTAATTCGCTTGTAAAATATTTAATGCTATTTAATTTGCTTCGTTAGTTTGCTTGTTCTTCCATACATTCCGTTTTGACCAAATCCCAGTCACGCAATCTGTAAAATCTGCGTTTCGTGACTTTGGCGATCCTTTGCGAGATCGAAAAAAAACCCGTTCTCTTGCGCAGCTATTAAAGTTTTTGTTTGCATAATCATTAGTCTGAACGCTTTTGAAAAATTTTAAAAGCGATCAAATATTTCTTCTTCTAGTTTCTTTAGAAACTACCCCTTCATTCAAATATTTCTTGTTCAGCGAAATCCCCCTAAATTTAGTCCGTGGGATACTCAAATTAGGCAGTGTTTTTGAGACACGGACGGCAACCGGAAGTGAGCTGTTTTCCCTTGTTATAAACCACATTTACATTGCTAAGCATGTTTTCTCCAATTGAGATGATTACTTTTACTATCTGGGAGACACCACTGCCCTGGCACGCGAAATGTTCTCCGGTTGCTTTCCGCGATTGTTGACACACTGATGCAGCTTACATCAGGCGTATCTAATCAAACATGGCGGCCATAGGACTAACTGCGTTTGTGAGGCAAACACGTCTCATAATATTGACAAAATTTGACTTCAGAGCAGCATTTCATTTGACGAAAGCTTCGTATTTTTCCCATGAAGATCCACTGGTACAGGAGACTCCCGCTGATATCTTAACAGACTTAAGGTTTAAGCGTAATTGTTCAATAGTCATGCCTTGCTTTTGTGTATTAAAGAGCGATTGTTTGGTTCCTCAGGGCGTCACAGCGAGGAATAAATCCTTGGATCAGCATCAGAAGCAACAGATGGTCCGTGGACTGCCAAAGAAACGACCAATACCTGGTGTGAAGCATGTGGTTGTGATTGCATCTGGCAAGGGAGGGGTGGGCAAGTCTACTGTCTCAGGTAAAATTTCATAGGTACTGGTATTTTTTGTCCTCGAACATCTTTTGGTACGTGTTCAGTCTTAAGAAAAATGCATATTTTTTATTTTGGTTTGGAACAAAGCTGTGCAGTTTATTAAGTTTTACCAAATTGGACGGGCCTTCCAACCTCTAAAACAAATCAAACAAATTTACATAAACTTGCATATAAAAATAAAATTTAGTAATTATTATGATTTAAGGTTAGAAACTATCAGCTTCGACATCTTTGTTGGCAGAGATACCATACATTACTTACATTATTTATTTTAAGCAGGTTAATAAATTAAGGGCCTGGCAGCCAGAGAAAGTTAAGGGGGCTGTCCCCCAAAATTTTGCCAAATTCAGTGACTGGGAACTGAGGCAACTAATTCAAGCGAAACGTAAAAAGAATTCCAACAAGTCGCAAACGTTTTGATGATCTTACTTTTAATTTTGGCTCCTTCTGGGTGTTACAAAAACAAAGACCCTCAAAAACTAAAGCTATTTCAGTCCCCTATCAGACATAATTGACCATCTACGGGATCCATCTGTTGTTTGCGTGACTTACGGCTAAATTGTGGACTTGTTTTGATACTGGAAGTAGAATAACAAATGTGTACTGACAAAATAATTTGTGTATCACATTTTTTGTGGTTACAACCAAATTGTTAACAGACTGAGTTTCTTGTTATTTGAAAGACCCTATCTTTAGTTTCTGCGCCAATAAGTAAGCATTTATGAATGTCACAACATTCAAGCATGTCATGGCACTGTGTCTTTTTAAGTTACACCATGTATGGAGACAGCATCCAGTGCCCAAATCTCTGACTAGCAGTAAGTTGTCCCAGGTTTCTTTCCTGTAAGCCAAGACCCCCGGGTCTTAGGTCTTAGTTTTCGTAACATCTGGCTCTTTCCACTATAGTTTCTTTGTTGGTTTCAACTTACTTTTCTAACACAGTGATTTATCATTATTTGGGGACAGAGCACTGGACTTATGACGTCTTGTTTGTTATTAATTTTCTACCAGATTTAACCTATGGCATCAAATTGCATTAAAAGTTTTACATTATTTTTGTTTTTGTAGTGAACTTGGCCTTAGGAATGTTGGCCTGCAAGCAGGTTTGATGTTGTCATTCAAGTTAATTTCAGATCAGCTTTTTTTGAAATTCTGACCATTTCAACAGCAAAATCCAGTCAGATTCATTTTTGTTATTCGATCCTTAGTCACTTCGTGTTGGGCTCCTTGATGCTGATATTTATGGGCCTTCAATACCCAAAATGATGAACTTAAATCAACAACCAGAGCTGACAAAACGTTAGTTACACTCCATATTATAATCTGCATACTTTCTAAATTTAAGGACCGGTAAATATTTTACAAGGAGTTGACCTTTTTCGCACTTATTTTCTTTTGGTGGCTCAACTCATATTCCATCTGCTTTGAAATGGGGACCTTTAGGGAATGGCAATACCATAAGATACTATGTTTAGCAGTAAGGCACTTCACCAGGGGTGTGCATTTTATTACCCTTTAGTATTTTACTATACTCTGTAAAACATCAAATATTTAAATGTTTTGACAGCAATATGGAGCACACTGAATCTTTTGTTCAACATGTTTATTCAAACAGCATTCATACCAATCCAGTTGTAGTTTAGTATGAAAAAAACAAACATTAATGTTATGATCATGAAATTGCTAAGTTTCAATTTACTTTTTTGGTGGTGCAGCTCCCTTCATTGTTAAACTCGCTATTTTTGTTTTTGCAGAAAATCAGATGAAACCCTTGGTAAATTTTGGGGTTCCTTGGTAAGGAAACTTTGTGTTGCCATTTGTCATAAGTTTATCTTGATGTCCCAGTCTCAAAAATATAGATATTTTTAGCCTAACCCTTTTGTGTAATTTGCTAGTGAAAATAAATATAATTGTGCAAGACAAATAGTTTTTCATTACTGTGACAGCTTAATTGATTTTGCTTTGTTCTTACTTGAAACACATTAACTGTGCAGTCATCATAATCATCTCCATAAAACATGTCTTGAAAATATGCACCAAAACAGTTTGAAGTGTTTGTTCATCCTTGCAGCATGTCCATGGGATTCCTAGTGGAAGAAGGGGCACCAATAGTCTGGAGAGGGTTAATGGTGAGCTGACACTTCTTTTACAGTTGATCGTCCACTTGAGAATCACTCCACTTTATCTCAAACCTTTCCCTGCTAGCAAAGGTCTCTTTTCTTTTGTGTTTGCTGGGTCACCACTGACGAGTACAGGAAAAGAGACCTCTGCAATGGCCGGTCAAAAGTCACTGTGACCCAACCGCCGTCCACAACCTTGGACGGCACTATAATTCAAAATGCACACATACCCTGTGATATGTTTGCTGACTGTGACTTGAGCCCGCTGTGTTTTATACATTCCTTTACAGTAATTTTGCTGTTGTTAAGAGAGCCTGTACAACATGTGAATTATCGTGTGAAGATTCTGTCGATGAGTAACTGCTATGCACGCTCAACATAGTGAGTTTTGACCTACGACAGAGGTCTCTTTCCCCATGGATACTCAGCAGCCCAGTGAATCCATAAGAAAATAGACCTCTGGTAGCAGGGAACTCAAACCTAGGATCATACTATGCATTTGCTATTTTAACCCTTTAAGCCCCGAGGGGTTCCCCATTGACGAGTAAAATCGTCTGGCGTTAGACAGAGTAAAATCTATAAGTGCCATTTGGCACTATCGGGGCTGAAAGGGTTAAACAGGGACATAGTTTTTTCACGCTGTTAGCTTAAACAGGGACATAGTTTTTTCACGCTGTTAGCTTAACCCTTTAAGCCCTGACGGGTTCCCCATTGACAAGCAAAATCGTCTGGCGTTAGACAGAGTAAAATCTGTAAGTGCCATTTGGCACTATCGGGGCTGAAAGGGTTAATACTTTAGTTTGTGAGTGTCAAAATGTCTGAGGTCTTTGAAAACACGTAAAGATCAAATGACTCATCAAAAAGTTGTAAGAAGATTAAAATAACCCAAATTTGGGGTATTAATGAAAAATCATATTTGAATTGCAGAGAGAATGTATTGAAATGATAGGACAAATGCAAGGCAGTGCAATATTTCAATCATAGAATATGCAAATGGTTTTCCCCTCTCCTCAAAAACTAATCTATGATTTGATTTCATTTGATTTCTGTGGAGTATCCCCAATTAGTGCCCCAGCACTAAATAATACTAACATTTCATTATTTTAAGAACTTTTGAATAACAAGTAGGATTCGCAGGTACTCCGAGAATGAATGGGTTATAGACCACCATGATGTTGACTGTTTCCTTTACTCTTTAGAATAGAGTATGGGTTCCTTTACTATTACTGATGTAAGGCAGGGTGTACAATTTACTGTGTTGCCTGAGAAGACTCAAAAGTTGAAACATTAGCAGGTACTGTAGAAAGGCAGCACTTACTCCTCAGTTATTTAAAATTAATACTCTAAGTGCTGGTCTGCCCAAGATTAAAAACCAAACTCCCAGTGGTATGTAGGTGCAGTTGAACTGCTATGATATGCACCTCAGTTCAATTTTACAAAATAATATTTATTTATTACTAAGGTTTTGATTCCTTTTTCCTGTCACATTGTAAATGTTTGTCTACCACAGGTGATGTCTGCCATTGAAAAATTGTTGCGGCAGGTGGCTTGGGGTGAACTTGATGTACTGGTGATTGACATGCCACCAGGAACAGGAGACACACAGCTGTCAATCTCTCAACTGATTCCCATCTCAGGTTGGCAGTGGGTCATCCTTAAGTCTTTTGTGTTTCTGAGTTGCTTGTTTCTATTTTTACTGAATTGTTTCAGTAGGTTTGAAATTTTTAAAATGTTACTTGGTTAAATTTAAGGCAAATTATTAGCCACCAGTCTTTTGGCTTTATTGGCTTCAGCAGCAGATTTCTGTTGGTGTTATGTGAATTTGAAGCTCTCTTGTTTAGGTTAGGTCACTGTCAGAGCTCTTGTGCTCTTACTCCACCCATCCACTCATTAACAGTAGGATAGTGTATGTGGATGGATGCCACTGAAAGCATTGTCAGGGTAACCCACAGCATTCTGAAGCAGCTCCAGGCTGAAGCAACCTTTGGGCACTTCCTCCCTCCACACACACACACCCATCTAGTGTAGACATGTATTACTTTAATTGCTGGTTTTATATGCATACACAGGAGCTGTGATTGTGACAACTCCTCAGGATATTGCATTACTTGATGCTCGTAGGGGAGCAGAAATGTTTAAAAAAGTTCATGTCCCGGTAAGATTTAGCATCAACTTTTCATTTCATCACTATTAATTTTATAATGCAATCCTAGTGTCCTAACAATGTTGTCCTTAGTGCTGTTTTATGTTAATTTCATTGATTTCTAGTTACATGTACAATGGATTTACTATAATAATTATTCTTAGTTCATCAACTGACCCAAGGATTTTAAAAATATACTTATCACACCTGCAGTTTCTGCAGTGTGCTTGTAAGCAATGAAATTTGCTGCTTTTCTTTCTTTGTAGGCTGCTTTTGCATGACTATTTTTCTTAACTTTCCCCATTAGGTACTTGGAGTCATTCAAAATATGAGCCACTATGTTTGTCCTAACTGTCAACACAAAGCCTACATCTTTGGCAAAGATGGTGCAAGAAATGTTGCCAAGGAACTGGATTTGGAGCTCTTAAGTAATTCACAATTACTATTCTATGTTTATAGATATTGGATTAAATCTATAGAGAAATGCATATTCTGAGAGTTTTAGGACACCAAAACTTGTTAAAATGGGAGACAAAGTCAAAGATATCAATAAGCAATTCACTCACAGTTATCTTATTCAATTTTTTTCCAGAATTATGTCTAGGTTGCAGATCTTTGGAATTTTTTAACAGTATTGGCCGTTCCGAAATTCAGCAGGGAACTGGGGCGAGTTTCAAATTTTAACTTATCGATGAACTGACACCACAACATGAAAGATCATGTTAAGATTGGTCATTTGACCATGTATGATGCTTTATGGGTGAACGGAGACCAAGTTATGAACCTTGAAATATGCATCCCCCAAAACCATATTAAACTCTAAATTTTTGTTATCAGTTTAGTGACAACTGTAAAATCCCATCATGTACCTACAATTTGAAAGAAGCTGCGATGAAAATCGCAATGTTTGCCCATTTTAAAGAGTATCACGGAAATCATAAAATTTTTAAGAGTTTATATGGTTTTGTGGGACGCTGTATCAAACTAGAGATGCCTGTATGGATTTTGAACCATGTTTCAAGGTCCATAACTTGGTCTCTGTTCACCCTAAAAGCACCATACTTGACCAAATGACCAATCTCAACATGATCTTTCATGTGGTAGTGTCAGTTTATCGATTAGTTAAAATTTGAAACTCGTCCCAGTTCCCTGCTGAATTTCGGAACGGCCAATTCGAAAATGTTTTTGCTAAACTACGTGTAGACTGTAAAAACAACCAGGAATGCTTCTAAATTTATAAATGCTGCTTTAAATTTTCGTTTTTGTTTCATCTTTCTCAGGTGATGTTCCTCTGGATATTGAAATTAGAGAAATGGCAGATTCAGGAACGCCTATAGTAGTTTCACAACCAGATAGTCCTCAGGTGATGAGCGGCAATCCCATTTTATAAGCTTTATTCCACCCTAGACATTCTTTTACAAAATAAGCTAAAAAGTATGTAGTCCATGACTAAACCTTACTTGTTCTTTCCTTTCTTTTCTTTCTTTTTTGCATTGTTATCACCGTCGTACAGCTTGTATTGTTTCTTGTGTTACTGTTTATTCGCAAATAAATTTGTTCACATGGAATTCAAATCAGTTCATATAAATCTGGAGAACAGTGCACAGATCTTGTGAGAGTCACATTCTTCTCAATTCGTTTTCCTTTGGTTTTCTGTTCTACTTTTTTCTGCATTCTCATGTGTCTGGTGTTTCGTTTTTCCCCCCAAGGAAATTGTCAAATAAAATTAACAAAGGGAACACTTTTCAATGCGTGCAAAGAGTCATTAACAAATGAGAGTATTTATTTTAGAGGACATTTTACCTCTTTACACAGAGTACATGCTTTAAAGCAATTGCAAGTCGCATATTGGATAAGCTTCCATCTCACGAAGATCCTCTTGAGGTTCAAGAAGATTCAAGATGACAATGGATTGGAATGTTTTGACGGAATGATTGAGAAACACGATCTTCAGGTGGAATTGTTGAATGCACTTTAATGCCAATATGCTGTCCATTGCTGTTCTGAAATGTTATATTGAAAGAGGACAGTGGTTTTACATGTAATTCAGCCTTATCTTGCAACATCATAGGTATTGTGTGGCCATGCTGACCTGCAAGAATTTTTTTTATAGAGTATTGTTATCATCACAAGTTGGTGTGGTTCCAGAAATCCAGTCCAAATAATGTATTCTGTGGCCAACTGCTTAAGATGGTTTTAACATATGAAAACTCCACCATTTGTCTTTCGTAACATAGCTAGATTTTTGTGTTGCTTGAGACTGACATCTCTAAGGCTAAGAGAACTTAAACCAATGATTTCATCCTCAGACTTAATGTAAATAAGTTTACAACACCACAGCTTAGATAAAAAAATATTTAGAACCAGTGCTTTCCTGGCTTACCCTTTGCAAGTAAAACGAATTCAGGGTGGTTCCACAATAGTGCAAGTTTTCCTAAACTTGTATGGATATGAATTGACAAGTATGAAGTTGCCATGTCAAAATATATCATACCCACTGGGTCTTAGCATCCTCTTTTATATAAGTTGTTACAAGTACTGTTAACTTTCAACATGGAAAAGAAAAAATCTTTGGGGAACAATGTAGCTACTGGAATAAGAAAAGAGTATTCAATGAGTGGTAAAAACTACAACATGATGTACACACTTGACTGGGTTTTCTGGAAAAAGTCTTACAAACTGCTCTCCACATAATAATTTATCTGAACAAGAAAAAGACGGTTTAAATAAAAAGCAATCAGCTTATATCAAAATGAATATCTTTCTGTAGAACAAACGAAGGGCAACATGTACGCACAACCAAAACCACTGTTAGTTATTTGTTATGAACGGTACGGTGGTTTTGTCAAATAAACCGTGGTCAACTTTTAAACAACAAACTTGAACGGTGCAAAACGTCTACAGGTAAATAATTTATGCCTGTCATCAATGAACTGGTCACCATCACAATGTCCAGCTACTTTCACAGTTTCGCCAGGTAAAAGAAAAAAATGCGGGTGCGGTAACATCCTCTATAAAATATGCTTAAAAACAACCCTTGTACTATTTATTGCAGGGATTTGGTGGTAATGTAAGGAAATACCAAAATACCCTTAAAGTCTCAACAATAGACTTGTTGATTATATGCATACAATTCTTCGAATGAAGTGTGACGTGGTTGCTGTTGTTGTTTATTTTCATGTCTTTCCTTTCTTCCTTTGCAAAGGCAATGACCTTTCACTTGGGTTTAGTTTCAGCATCTGAAACTCGTCGGATGTAAATAGCATCAGGTGAGTGACTGGAAAAAAGAACAGGGAATTCAAATCAATGAAAAAAAAGTTGCTTTTTTGCCTTGCCCACAATACTGTCAGTACAGAGACTACCACTTTTACATTGTAAAGTAAGGGCAGTGACACAAGTGAATGTCAGACAACCATTAAAGATACATACAGTCTTCTCTCCTAAGGAACTATAACTTGAAAAATACGATTTACAACTCAAGTATTTGAACTAAGATAAATACAAAGTGTTGTGTCACTGATCATGCATATCCCAAGGTAATACCAGTGTCGTTATAATACAAAAATATTGATGGGACCACAAACTGTTGATTGTTGACTTTGCATACTCACTCTTTCTCGTCCTCTTCATACATGTATGATGAAGCTATGGCCAACAGACTGCCGTCATTGCTGAAGCTTAGTGATGATATACTTGTTGGGTAACGATGAAACTGCAATTAAAGTGATGGAGGTGATCACCAACATGGCCTTCTTGGTGATGGCAAAGAAAGTGAATACACCACATACACGTACCAAAACTGGTGCACCTGAATTGTCTTGGCCATTTGGAATGCAAAAGTTTCACAATAATATACCACTGCAAACCGCATTTTCCATTACACTTTTAGAGTCAGGTGCTCCGTTTTGGAGCGCAACCTTTTTTGTGAACATGTTTATCTTAGGGAAGAGTACATTATGTAACTTACGTTCATGAAGACACAGTTTTTCGCACGGTCTCGCAAGACAAAAGTCTCGACTCTCGTCTCGCGAGAGGGTGGTAACTTACTTTTGAGCGGTACTGTACTTGTTTGCACTTTTCCTTCAGTACAGGTGACTACCTCAAAACTTTTCCCACAACAATATGCATGCTGCTGATCCAGGTGGCTGCTTTAATGACTCGTGCAGTTTAAGCAATGATGTTCTGCTCAGAACATAATTTTTATTCAGAGCTTACAAACTCTTGATCCCTACATGTTTTTGCCTCACATTAAAAAAAATCAACCCACAAGTTCCCTTTTCCCCTTGCAGGCATAATTATTATGCTTGAATGTTCTGTTTAAGTGCAGTGACAAGTATTGGTACCAAATTCAAACGATTTGCTTCCCACTGACAGAGCTAAAAACTCCTTAATTAAATGGCTTTAAGTAAATTGTTTTTAAAGACCCAACTTCAACCAACAGGCATTGGGTGCCACAGAACAATGTTCATATAATTAAAATTCCACCTAAGCTGAAATTCATCTAATAAGATCGCTACGATAAGCAATGCAAATTTCCATAACAAAAACAAACGGTTGAAAAGCCTGTCGGTTGAAGGTGGGCCTTTAAGGACGTTCGCGCCAATTGTTTCTGTGCATCCTTACTGCGCACGCCACGTCATACACGAGCGCGCACGCTAAGTACTAAAATAAGATCTAAATGATAGGGCAAAAGGCCATTGCTATAGCTTTGCCTTGATTTAACGGTCTTGGACGTTCGGTGAGCCCTATTTTTCTTTCCAGAAACGGATTTTATTTACAATTATCTCCACGTTGTCCAAAAATGAACAAAAAATCAATGTGGGAAGTTAAAAAAATTTCAAGATTTCTGCTCACGGGATATCGAATCCTGCCATCTTGCGGCTGCAAGGCGCGTGAAACTGTGGTCGCTAAACGCAAACTTGATCTTTAAGGAACCTCACCAGTTGACTAAATTCACTTAATGAGTCCACTTAAACAATATTTGGCAGAGAAGATTTCACTTCAAAGATTTAATTGCAATATATTTGGGTTTACAGACACTGGCCTTATTCGCTAACGAAGCCCGATTTTGTCACATTTTGGGTGTTTTTCCGGGCATGTTCTCTCCAAAACGAAGTCGGTGACCCCCCATTTTTTTTACATTTCTGACATAACTAACTCATCATCTTACAGTGGTAAAAGTTTCAGAAAAAAATCAATGTTGAAAAATTTTCGTGCGAACGTCCTTAAGTCAGCACAGGTGTTGTTGACAGGATTAACCCTTGGATGTCCGAACCGGCCTAAACCAACCAGACTTAGTACTTTACTCTGTCTAATACGAGACAATTTTACTCGTCAATGGGGAGCCCCTGGGAGTCAATGGGTTAAATATTCTGCCAAACCCAAACTGAACAAATTGCTTCATTTTCAAAGATGGCAATACATTTACAATGTATTTAATTATTACTTATAAATTATACATCGTACTCTTATATTGAGCCCCAAACAGCAAGAGCATATGTACCTGACATAGTCGCTTCTTGTTGAAACCATCCCATATGTTAACAAACCCATCTGAGCCACCAGTGGCAAATGTATTGTGTCTGTCATTGATTGAGTAAAGAAACAACAACATTAACACTTCAAATCTTGTGGCATGGTTCTTCGACATTACATTTAGTACCACCAAAAAGGACAAAATTCAAGCAGCCTGGGGCCGGTTGCTCAAAGGCTGGTTTGTGCTAACCGTTGCTTAAGAGGTGTCAAAACCTATAGGTTTCCATGCTTCGAGCAACCCATGCCTGGTTAACAAGCCTATTATGAATTCATTTGTTCCAAAACATTTACTCACATATTGTGAAACGAGATGGCATTAACAGGGTATATGTTTTCCATTCCATCTTCCTTGATTCGGTGACATTTGAAAGCATACTTCTTCTTCTGCACTTCAGGACTTGGGTCAAAGTACTCCACTGCCACTCGACCTTCAATTGAGCTCAACACATAGCCTATTGATGTCCAATGAACCATAAATTACAGAATGGTACATGTACTCTACAGCCAATGTAAATTTTTGAATGGGAAAGAGATTTCTTATACAATGTATAAAACAATAAATCCTTACCTTGTTTGTTTGGGAAGGTCCTAATGCACCTTGTTTGGTATTTTAAACTAGATTCTCTTCTTTGTTGAACACATCCCTAAAAAACACAGCAGTATATTAAGTAACTTACCACTTACAGTGTATCTCCATGTGAAACAATCTAACTGTAGATTATTGGTTAGGAATCTCACAGTGTGACACAAAAGACAAAAGTGCTTACATCAGTCCAACTGCTGCCATGCAATTTGCATAATAAATAATAATTATAATTACCACTAAGTTAACAGTCTTATCATGTTGTTATCATTCAAGTAAGAATAAGATTCTTACCATATTTCTTAAATCCCAAACCATAACTCTTCTCCCTGCCTGTAATGAAACAAAAATTAAGATTACTCAAGTGCCTCATCATCATCATCATCATCATCAGTCAGCCAAGAAAAAAAAAGTTGACTGCAAGTCTTTTGCAAACAGCTTGGACCCAGTAACCATAAAAACCAGGGAGCTTTCCAGTTCAGATCACTAGATAACATACAAAATACTTAATATACAATGCATAAGACTGTTACAATTTACTGTGCTAGATGCCAGAGTTTTATCTTTGTAACACTTAAACAGCTCATCTTTCCTTGTTCCTGACTTACTTCCCCCAAGACATGCATCTCTGATCCACAATGCAAATAATATTAAGAATTAACTGGAAAAAATACTGCTAAAAATGTTATGTCATCATATTGAGACCAAGTGGAGCCCCTGCTTTAGCTAAGTCTAGTGGAATTGTTTTCAAGGTTACCCACATCACAAAAACATATAACTTATCATTATAAGCTGTTTGTGGTGAGGAACTAAAGAAAACAGCTGCTCACCGTGCCAACAATAAGGCGCTCATCAGACGATGCCATTGTGTAAACCTTAAAAACAATGCATAAAATTAATGCAAAGTTAATAACAGAAGAAAAAATTATTTTTAAGATTCCTTTTTTGGAATTCAAGGTTGTGCAAAGTGAAGCAGTATGATTAAACCTCAACCCTATTCATGTACATGAGCCTTTCCAGAATGTTTATCCCAGTTTGAAATTAACCTCCTCTTCAAAAACTTGTCCCTGAATGGAGAGAAGGAAAATACCTGACAAAGAAGGCCTTAAAACAAACATTCATTAACCCTTTATGCCTAAACCGGCCAGACTTAGTATTTTACTGTCTAATGCCAAAGTATTTTACTCTGTCTAACACCAGACGATTTTACTCGTCAATGGGGAACCCCCAGGAGTCAATGGGTTAACTAAGATTAACTATACAGTACTGTAACCCTCATTATTCAACTACAGTTTCTACTATAATTAACAAGCTCAACAACAACAAAATTGATATGCTCTGACATTTGTATACTTAGTTATTTGTACAGAAGACATGCAACTTTCCAACTTTGCTTTACCCCACAATTGATAACTTTATAATTATTACCTTTTCAGGCTGCTGATATGTCCCAGTACAATGACTTATCCTGGGGTCCCACAGCTTGATATTCTTGTCCCAGCTGCCCGTAACAATTAAACCTTCAACAATATACAAAAAACATGCAAATGAACTTAATTTTCTTTTGTAATAAAATATCAAAAATTAGTGTGGCACTACAAGCTAAGACAAGGCCAAGGCCACAAGAAGAAATGTTTATCTAATTATGATCATTATGAAAAGATAAAGTACATTCCCAAAAGGAATCAAGCAAGACCTCTCATATCTGAGTTTATCAAGTTCTGTGAGTTATTGCATGAAGCCATGCTTCTAATCAAGGGGGCAGTGACATCTCTTGAGGAAACATTTTCATTTCCACATGGAGTGCCAGTACAAAACAGAAACTTGTCAATCTGAATATGTCACAGTTTCATTTAAATGGCCATCTCAAGGATAAAACTCTGGAAAACAGTTTAAGAAATGGAAATGCCAGTGAGAAGTACACTACACATGTACATACACAAACAGGAAAGATGGTACATGTAGAACCACTAACAAGCCTAACCAGTGAGACACAACCATTAGTTAAGTTTTTATCATGCTAGCCAAAGTACGTAAACATAAATACATGTATATGTGTACTTCGGCCAAAAAGTGGATTAGTTCTGGTGAAACTGGATATTTGCCTGGCTGGTAACATACATGTCACATGTCAGTGTCTCACAAGCTGTCAGGAATCGACAAAAACAAAATGTCCAAAGCAAGTCAAGAGAACTTTAATGTTGAGAAAGCTGCAGTTAAAGGGAAACTGTCAGGAGAAGCGCATGCGCTAGCGTCTTGTAAAAACTTGAAAAGTCTTAGGTTAACTTTTTTCAAGTTGAATCGACAAATTCGAAATGGTGTCCACTGGGGAGGGCCACGGTGGACAAAGGAGAAACTCTGGCAAATATACATGTACGTGACTCGCGCGTGAATCCATGATAGTGGCTAGACTTTTCCGTGGGCTCGAGAGCAAACAAACTCGAGCATGTGCAGCTCATGACAGTGCCCCTTTAACTCCAATATTCTATAAGATAACTGCAATAACTACACAGTTATTACACACCATGTGCAGTGGATTGGAACTGCTGTTACTGTCAAGGGATATCAGAAGTGATAATCAAACTGAGATGTGCAGAAAACAGACCTTTAATAATTTGAAAATCACCTTGAGCTACTGACACCCCACAAAATGCAAGGCCAAAGAACTGACCACATTGAATCATGTACCTTCTGGCAAAGCTAGCACATTGTCATGAAACATGCTTCCCACCTCTGTGATTGTATTATAAATGCTGAGTTACAGTCTATCTCAACTTGACTAAAGGGTGTCTCTCCAGGTTTTTCCATCCTCATCAAAATTGACTCACAGCTACATGTAATCACATCTGGATATGGTGCTGTGCTCAGACATGGACCATATAGCAGCTGCCAGAGGTGCCTTATGTATGCTTTTGACCTGATGTCAAGAGCTGTGCCCTCTGCAATTTAGTCCCCAAGACTGCAAGAGCTGGTGATCAACCAACCCATTGACTCCTGAATAGGCCTTTTGCAACAAACAATCACTTGGTACAAAATCCACCATGCTGGAGGGCAAGCTCATTATTATTCCCCCACTGGGACATTAAAACAAAAAGCCTTGAACCAGTCAAACTTGACTTGCCTTTGTTTTTAATGTCCCAGTGGGGAAATAATAATGAGCTTGCCCTCCAGCATGGCAGATTTTGTACCATGTGATTGTTTGTTGCCAAAGGCCTATGTTCATGCGCGTCTGATTTTCCTTTGTTATTCAGTACCATAAATTTCCTTTGTGATGCATTGTTGAGTAAAACAAAGAACTTTTGGATCTGAACAAAGCCACGAGCCGATAACAGAAAATTTACATACTGCAACAGCTATCATGTTACAAACACGCAGGTCGCTTCCTGTCGCGCATTTTTTGGATAACAAGCAAAAGTAATTCAATGTTTATGAATCAGAGGGCAAACAAAAATTTGTCTTAAGTTTGGCATTCAAATACGTGTATCGTTTGTGACCCTTCACGCAAAAAGGGCCTTATGGATTCACTGAAAACCGTGAAATTTTTTCACGGTCCCGGTGCGTGAATTTCAATTTTCATGGCGTGTACGCCGTAATCACTCTACGATAAGAAACTTTCACTCTTGGCATAAAACTATTCATGCCGTGAATTATCGGTGAAAACTTTCACGTCGTGAAATTAAGGGTAAAAATTCACGCGGTGAAATTGGGAGTGAAAAATAATATTCGCGGGTGTGGAATTGATCCAATCGAAAGATAAATCAACAATTCCTTTTCATTTTACCTTTCCGTTCAATTGACAACTTTTTATGAAGAGAAGCGACCAACTCATAAATGGGAAACAATTTCTTTAGTATCGTATCATTTGATACTGCTGGTTTTAAACTGAAAGCAAATTAAAGTAGAAGGGAATGCCCGAACAACGATCTATCAAAATTTGCATATGACTCACATCAAGAGGAAATCGTGACAGGTAATGCAACACCTTTCAAATAGGAGTAGAACTTCCGTCGTATTCGGCGAGGTAAACTCCAACATTTTCCGAGAATTGCATGTTTATTGATGGTGTGCCTTTTGTATATTATTAATTCTCTCTTTTAATAGTGTGGAACAAAATAACTCTGAACGTGGACTGTATGTTTATCCATGAAATAAACATCTGTGCGTGGTTTCGTCGTATTCCGAACACGACAGCGGTTTGTGGAAGTGCGTCTTTGTCATGTAGTTCGTAGTCGTGTACTATTTTAGTGCTGTCAAGCTACATGTATTTTTTATTATAACAATAAGCAAAACAATAAGCAAGCTAATGAGGCAGACGCGTATATCGGTATACGCGAATATGTGTATGGTGAAACACACATACGCGTATGGATATACGCAAGTACGCGTATAGATATACGCACATACGCGTACAGATATACGCGTATTGTGCGCATATTTTGGTTAACATATTTCTGACCGGTACTGTAATTATTAATTAAAGCCCAGCTATAGAAAAGATGATTTTAATAACAATGAAATATATCTTTCTTGGCACACAGGTACCTTGGAGTTACAGTGAATAAATTATTGCAATTAATGATTCCTAATAGACCATTTCGCAGTTGTGTGCTCAGTTACATGTGCCAGGCCTTTGAATAAAAGCAAGGCTAGAGTTGACCTTGCTTTGATACAAACCTCATTGCTTTTCTTATGTAAATAGAAGCTTGTTTGCATTACAACAACATGATTTCCATAAGAACAGCAATGATGTTTCTATCAAAAAAAGGTCAACTGCAGCCTCGCTTTTATTCAAAGGCCTGGTAACTAAGCAAACAACTGTATAATGGTCTGTTAAAACATTGTGGTAACTTACCTAGTGCTGCACAAAATTCCACACATCTTATTGGACCTTCATGCATTCCTACAATTTGTTCTGCAGAGGTGTTGAAGTCCATGCTAAATAAAAAGAGCTAAAAGTTAATTTGGCCTACAAAATGCCCGACATACTTTTTTTCTTCATACTGCTTATATGGATATTTATTACATTGTCGTAGGGGATCAACAACTAATAACTACTTCATGACTATAAAAGCTAATTGTCGGAATGCTTTCAATTAACTTACACTTTTAGTGTGTTATCAAGTCCTCCACTAAATGAATGCACCCCATCTTGAAAACAGCAATCCAGAACCGCGTGCGCATGGTTATACTTGAGACGCATGTTGTTGTTTTGGACATCATAAAGCCTTACTGACTGTTAAAAGATAAAACAATCAAACGGTGACCATAAATTAAGTTGCAAAGTGTTTTTCAATGATTTTTCCTAAGCTAAATAGTATTGACACTTAAAGTCTATCATCACCAGAGAGTGATGTAGTAGAAACTGAGATGAAAAGCGAAGATCAAAAAGTCGGATGTAATCTTACTGTGTCCCAAGATGACACAACCAAAAAGGAAGCAGAGGTGGGACTGAATTTGACCGACGAAATTCCATCTGAAGGAGGCTGATCAAGTTGAAATTCGTTGGGTACGTCCGCCATTTTGAAAAATGTGCGCGCAGATCACGGTCTCAGTGCATTGTGGGAAGTACCCAGTCCTAACCAAAGAGGCGGTGCTCGTCCCCAGGATTGAAGAGCAACAATGTTAGCCTGCGTGTCAGGCCGTAGTAGGGGAGGGAAAGGGTCAAAAGGAGCGCGAGAGTATAGGGAGGGAAGGAGGAGGGAACGAGCGTCCCCTCCCGCGCTGCGCACGCTCGTTTTTTCCCCTTCCCTTCCCCTTCGGACGCCTGCCACGCAGGCTATGGCACAGATTTTTTTACCCTACGTTATAAAATAAGTACCGTAAATTGTCTCCAATTTTTTTTTTTACGATAAGACCTTACATCGACTCCCCAATTGTTAGGCCCGATTTCTAACTGTTTTTATGAGTCCTCAAAATGATGTCAGCAGAAATTGAGGGAAGCAGAATTCGGAATTCGGAATTCGGAATTCGGAATCCGGAATCAGAAATGCAAAACTTGGGATCCGAAAATTAACCTCTTAAAACGAAGAGCACTATGTTGAGTGATGACAGAGATGACCAAAATTCTTTTTAAAATACGGAGAAAGAAGTTAAGTCTGTTGGCAATGAAAATATCATTTGATCAATTGGCCGTTAGTTACACTAGAGACGCGTAATTCCTCTGGAACGAAGTTGGAGGGTCCCCAATAGGGTTCTTCAATCCCGCCATCCCGACCAAAATTTTCCCTTCATCCCGAAAGTTTTTATCGGCCAATCCCGATCCCGGGCATGACGTCACAGCATGATGTCCAAATTGCTCGTCAATTACAACGACAGTTGATTCAGAATACACCTCGTTAGTTTTTTTCTCCGACGCGTTGTCTAGCTAACGCGTAGAGGTGGCCCTCATTTTTGCCATCAGATATGGCTTAAATACAGGCGTTTAATACATTATTGTAAAACTCCCTGAAGAAGTCTACGTTAAAGCGAAATGATGCGTGATTGTCTATTATTATATAGTGGTAATTGAATCTGTTCTTATTTTCCACTTTGTTAAACTCGTTTGTAAGTTTAGCAGGGTACCCGAGTGACAGGCCTACACGACTCGCTAGCGCGTATTTTAGCCTTTCAGTTTTGTAATTTGGCTCTCACGAGTATATTGTCGATTGACCGCCCTCTTTTTGTAATATATGAGGGTTACTTTGAGCAGTGGTTGGCGCTGCGTAACGAAAAGCAAGATTCGTTTGCTCTCATGTGGTTTTTGAAGGAGTGCCAATTTCCTGTTTTTAAATAGAGCTTCTGAGAGGATCCTTTGAAGAAGATTCTTGGGATAAATTCTTTTACGTAGGCGTGATTTAAAATTTTGGATGAGCTCTTCGAATATT
>NC_090884.1:63219858-63242358 GCF_036669925.1 Montipora capricornis
AATTTTTTTTGGAAAACAGTTCCGTACTGGATGTATTTTACCCAAGGCGAGGACTTCAAGCTAACCACGGAACTGTCCTAAAAAGTACACTATTCCCACAACCAGGGAATCGAAGACGGCGTAAATGAAGCAATACTGCTTATGTAAATAAAAGAAGCTTTATTTTCAAAATAACATTTTGTCTTTGAAGAAACAAAGACTTAATTATGTATGATGGTAATTCGAATTTTTAACGCGAAAACATTAAAAAAGACCCCATTTTAAGAGCCTGCTGACGCGTAAACAAGCACGGTGATCCCATTTTTTTATTGCATTTTTTTAATGTTCATATCATGAATGTTAATTATGCCAAGTTTCCAAAAAAGTTTGATAGTAGAACAATTTCAAGGGAATTACCTTAAGTTAACACAACAGAAATACGCTGTCGTGTCTTTTCCCGCGTTTTTTCTTCCTTTCTTAATTATGATAATTATTTTCGCTCCGGCTCGAGATTATCGATGCGAAGCTTGTGTTCATGCTCTTATGGCGTAAGAGTCACGCTTCTGGTTTACTTGTACAAAACGTTTTGTTCAGAGCAGTACACGCTGAAAGATGAGATTAATCCTATTCGGTTTTGTCTGTACCAAACGTTCTTGTTTGATGTGTGGTTCAACATAAACAGTGACAGTCGGCCACGAAATTTTAAGTCTTGTTAGCTGGAAATTCGTTTTGCCGCCAAGTGTCTGATGTTTTCCCCCGAGGATAATTCGCCTCTGACGCTAACCTCATTTTTACACGAAAATGCTTTACAATTGCCATAAAAAATATCCAGTTAAGCTCGCATATTACACAACATGATGAATTCAACCTTTTCCAGCGAAAATTTTTTCGAAACAAACAACATATTTGCTTTTATAGGAAAAAACCCCTTCCTATTGCATTACGTGCGAGAAGACAAGAAACTCAATCGTGTCAAATTACCATACGCAATTGCAACAAAATAAATTTCAGGATCAAACCCTTTCCATGAAGAACCTTTTCCTTGAATAATGAAGCACAAAGTAGACGACAAGCTTACTTTCAAATAATTCTTGGCTGTCACATTTCCAAATATTTTTTTACCTGAAGACTGTGCAGAGTTGAGTACAAATTAATACAAATAGCCAGACAACAGAGATCACAGATCCACTTAAGGTGTTCGATTCCTCCTAAATAACAGCACACTAAGGTAAAATATTAGAAATACAGCTCACTTTGATTACGGCTCGACGGGCGATAGATTGTTGTCGAAGTCCATTACTCGTCGCTTTTAAGATTCCAGATATTTATTTTTCACCGCCTGTCTTGTTTATCCAATTGACGTTCCATTCGTGAGCTCCATAAGTGTATAATTTGTTTAAAGATGCACTAAAACGCCATGCGCGTTACAACGCCATTGCAGGTTAATTAAATGTTCTCCTGTGGGCACCAGAGAAAGCTACACATTACCCCAACCCCCTCAAACCTAACAAAATACGCACAGAAGACTCTATGCACAAGTTCCTAAACTTGCCACTCATTTCCTCGGTTCTCCTTTCCGCGCAACCCCGGCTTTCACAGTTACACCCTCACCAGCAGTTAGTTCCCTTTATTTAAGGTTCCTAAAATTGAGCAACGCTGTTTGGTGTATTAATCTTTAAAAATTGGGATGGTCCATGGACTGATAGTCCACGATTTATATACGTCCCAAATATTACTGTACAATTTTGACTACGTTTTCTTTTCAACTATTCAGGGATTACGAGTGGTTACGTTTTTGCACTAAATCCATTTTAAGTGGTTCGATGAGCTTGTAGACGAATTCTAAAAGTAAACATTGTTACCTGTTACGAACCCGCATTTGACTGGTTGCCAATTGATAGCAGGAAAAAAAACAAAAACAAAAACAACGAAAGGATTTCCTTTGACCAATCTCAAAGACGCAGACAATGAAACGAACAGTTAACGGCAAGTGTTCAACGTACTGCGACACTTTTTGATCACGAAATGTACCCCTGGGGGCCCTTTCTCGAAAGTCCTGATAACCTTTCGGTCCCGAAAGGCCATTTCTGAAAATGCCTTCCGCTTGTTTTGATAAGGTGGTCTTTAACATGATGAAAGAAAAAACAAAAAGCAAAATTATCATATGAATTTTGAGTCTCCGCTCTCAAGATACAGAGAGAATTGTGGCACCGAAAAAAAGGCCCGAAAAGTTGCGGAACACTCGAGAAATGTACCCCTGGTGTAGTACTTGCTGTAAAATATTCAACTCAGGTTCTACAGAAGAACTTTTTTCTTTTGGACATGCCTTTCGACAAATTAAAAACCCAAACTGTTACCACTCATTTCCACCATATGAAAACTGATAAGAGGGTGAATGATGAGTGTGTCGACCTGGAATCGATATGTCTTGCAACTATCAATACCCTAACGACACACGAGTGACGGCTCAGGAAGATCTGGATTACTATTTATATTTACACCCACAAAGGAACGAGTCTTTGAGGAATTGACGAACCCTCACTCTCTTAATTCTACCACAACTGTGAACGTATTCAATTACTGTCATAGCAAATAACATTGACATTGTCTTCGATACAGTAACTTAAGAGGAGGCAAGGACTTCCCTCAGTTCTCTTAACCAATGAGAAAGGCACGACGACTGGCCTCACTAAACGCAGCCTGCAGTGGAGGCTTAATTTTAGTGGTCACGGGTTAAGCATAATCCTCCCCGGAATTTTTGGCCACCATCTTGAATTTCTGAGGCAGAGGAAGTTTGGGGAGAGGAGTAAAAGCGGGAGAGGTGAGGCTCTCTCGTCCCAGTCCCTCCCAACATCCATGCAACATGAAGGCTCGATAAGACGCCTGCACTGCAGGCTACATTAAACGAAAAAGGGCTTCCGGTAAGTGAAAGGACAGCCGGAAATACATTTTAAGCTAGCCGGCAAATCAGAAATTCAAACTTGATGATGTGCGATCGTTCGAATGAAAGTAGTCCTGAGAAGGACACTTGTTGGTGACATTGACATTCCGACGACCAGAGCTGAAGTCATCTTCAGAGTCAAGTGACTTGACTATGTCACCAACAACAATCCCTCTCAGGACCACTCTCATCAGGTTTTGATATGACTCCTGGTCTCCAACCATTTGCTAGCTCAGAAATTAGTGACTCTTAACCTCTGCTAGAAAAATAACCCTGAAGCCGCTTAAAATGAGACGATATACTCGACATCGAAGAAGTTACTCAAGTCCGGGCCTGAAACAACACCAACTGAAATAAAAACCACCACCACAGACCTGCAGCAAATACGCGTTCAGCAAAATGCATCTGAATCACATTACTTCATGTCACTCAGTTGCCTGCGGCCTGCATACATTCGTTAGCAGTTCTTCAGCTAGAAGTGTGCCCACGTGAAGCGATCGGATTTCTTAATTTTTGACCAGGCGCCATTCAAGAGCATATCAATGCAACCTTTCTGAATAGTGAAGAACTGCGAGAGAGCATGTTCATGTGCAATCCATATTTAGTCCAAACACACAAGAACACTGGACAGACACCAACAGAACGCATGATTACGACCAGCGTTTTGTTCTCAAGCTCTGTCACTTTACGGCAGCTGTCTACTTTTTCTTCAAGATTTCCACGTTGGATACACATAAAGATCGGATTATCACAAATGCTCGTTCACCTTATATATAAATTCTCAGACTCTTTTTAACTCCAACATATAAAAACATAGTGCTTGGAGTTAGTCGTTTGCAACGATAAAAAAATTATAGCTTTTCCAGCTTGTAAACCATATTGAATGTCTAAGGTTTTGCAACCCAGTCTTCCAGTACTTCTGCCACATCCATACGCGGAATGCCATGGAGAATTTCGATGAGCATGCCCACTGTTACCTTTTGGCGACACTGGGTGAAAATTTGGTCGGTTGGGTTTCTACCTTGCCCAATAAACTGTGTGGTATCTTTATCGAAGCCAAGCTTTTCTGCTACCATACGAAAATCATCAAAAAAGTCTCGTATTATGTTAAGTTTTACACAGATTTTGCTGTAAACAGCCAAGGGCAGGTCTCTCACTAACACTGCTTTCCTATCAGAAGTGGATTTTATTTGGATCTCGTCCTGTGGTTGATGGTGCCCTTTTGCCCGCTGATCGCCAATTTGTAAAGGGTTGCAAGGTGATTGACGGCGACACTGTTCCACCAGTGCTTGAGCTTTTGCTTGTTGAGAGTACAAGGGCAGGGAAATTATGGGAGGACCTTCAAGGCAAGCGCTTTGAGAATCTGTCCCTTGAAAACGTCTGCTTGAAACATCTACGAATCGAAACAAATAGAAGGCTGTCTAGGTTATCATGTTTGCATCAAAGAATACACCACATTACCTATGTTTATGAGAGTCTGAAATAATGCTTTTAAAGAAAGTTGTCAATAACGTTCAAAGCTAGAACTAATCACGGTCAGAATTGCTGGTTATCAGTGAGTGGGCCAAACGTTGGATACCAGTCAGTGGTGGGTAGCTGTTCTTTTCACGATTACGCTAGTCTGCGATACAGTTCTTCACGATGTCAGCCATCTACCCATCTTTTTGGGAGAAAGAATTTCCTCTATCTAATTCTAGACAGACCTTATTCTGAAACTACTACCCCTTAAATCTCCTCACATTGTTACACTGTAAATTAGAGATAGATAAAAAAACAACGTAACTTTTTTCGGGTAAATTATTTATTTCGTAACATCATTGCAGCCAAGGAATGACTGAATTACGAACTACTTTACAATGCGTCTTCGTTAAAAAAGAGCATATTTGTATTCTCAGTATTGGACTGGAACTAGCTTGGAATGGAGGCTGATGCAGGGGAATATATTAAAAAGGACTTGCATTTGAAAAGATTCCCCAGCATTAAGGTGGGCAAACACGAGCAGTCATGTTGGAGGGACATGTTGCAGCGACAAAAAACTTGTGTAGTTCAGACTGCGGCGACATGTAGCAGGGACGTGTAGCAGGGACAAAATCACATCAATTGCACACATATGAAAATGTTGCGGGGGTTGAACTTCATGGGACACGTCGCGGGGAAATCTCGCTGCGACATATCCCTGAAACATGTACCTGCAACATTTTCATGTGTGTGCAAATGTTGTGATTTTGTCCCTGCTTCATGTCCCGTTACACGACCCTAATGCATTTCACCTCAGTGTGTACTACAAACCTTTTTGTCACTGCAACATGTTGCTGCAACATGACCCCTCGTCTCTGCCCACCTTTAGACTCCATTGCAAGCTAGTACCAGTCCAATACTGAGAATACGAATATGGTCTATTCTGAGTAATTCATTAGGATAAAATTATTCACATATGATACAAACACAACAACTTTCTAAAAATGCTTGGTAATTACAAATATGATCCATAATAAAAGTGTTCTTTAAGTGCTACTATGACCAAAAAATCAATGTTTATTTTTCTTTGGATTTCAAAACTATGTTAACTAAACAGTAAGTGTTAATGACCCTATTTTTAAGCAATGATTTAAGAAAAGATACATGTAATGTTTATTTTAACTGGAATTTTTCTATTTAATGGTCCGCCATGACGAACTTTAAAATCTTGAGAGAGAGCTGGATCGAGGAGGAAATGACGTCAAAGAGTCAATAGTTTAAGAATGCAATGCGTGTGTACGCGCTGAATTTAATGTGCAACACGGGAGTTTCGGCCTTTCAGATTTTAAACTCGTGTTTTGCATATATAAGAAGCTGCGTTTACACGCTGAAAATTTAAGCTAGTCTGAGGTCCACTCGGTCAGTTTGGACCGTGATTCATGGCGGACCATGAAATCCAAAACTTACAATCAAAGTAAACAGCCTTTGGATAAAATCATTTTGCCAGTCAAGTGTTAAGCAATCACACTTACAAAATCTGAAGAAAAAAAGAAAGTGATTTTTCGGTCATAGTAGCACTAGCCCTTGTTTCAAAACAATCTTTACCTTCTAAGGGGCAGCAAGTGCTAATCGGAATACACATAAAAGAGTACTTACCTTGCAGCCATAGACCATTTTACAGTTGTGGCTAAGTTACCAGGCCTAACAATGGAAGCGAGGCTGCCAGTGACCCTGATTTGATACAAACCTTCATGCTTTTGTAACGTTAATATGGACTAATTAGCGTTACAATTTACATGATAAAAGCAGTGAGGTCTGTATCAATGCAAGGTCACCGGCAGCCTCGCAGCCATTCATAGGCTTGGTCACTGAGCAAACAACTGTAAAATGGCCTATTATTGTAGAATAAGGTGAATAAGCAGCCTTTCTAATTAAAGTTTTGTTAATGACACTAATGATTACCTCCACGTAAGGGTCTGAGACTAACATAGTGTTCCTCAACAATGTGTCCCAGTATGAGTAAGACAGCACTGCTGATAGGTGGAACTGGTGTAATGGGGCAATCATGGCTTGGAGTACTGCTGACCACCAGAATATCACACTCATAACAATTTGCTGCTGCCAGAAGAATAAGATGGTCTCCCCAGGTACCATCCTCTGCCATCTTTTGTAGATAATTTGTCCATGGTGGATTAGTAATGAAGCCAGCTAGCTCAGTGCCATCTGACTGCAAGAGGAGGAAAAAGAAAGAGTTTGATTGTCTACACTGTTTTGCTACTTGATACCTGGTATTACATTCTTAACATGAGCAGGGCTGGTGCAATGGTGGCACACACCTTCCACCAATGTGGCCTGGGATCGATTCCCGGATTCAATGCCATATTTGTTGTTTGTTGGTTCTCTACTCTGCTGTGAGAGGTTTTTTCCGGGGTACTCCAGTTTTCCCTTCTCAAAAACAAACATTTGATCTGATTTGTTCTGATTTCAGTTGATTTGTAGTTTCCCCAATTATTAGAGCACTCATGCACTTACTAATAACCATGAGACTTACATAAATTGATTACAGTATTATTATTATTATTATTATTATTATTATTATCAATCATTTCTATTTCTTTAATGTAAGTAAGTAAAATAAATAAAGTTGTTTTCTTCTTCTTCTTCTTCTTCTTCTTCTTCTTATTATTATTATTATTATTATTATTTCCATTCCCATAACCACTGAGTTTGTTTCGTTTTCACATAATGATGACAGATTATGTACTAAATTTTACTTTTAAAAATCTGAATTTTAAAATTGTATCAACAATATTAGAGAAGCAAAAATGAGCCATCAAATTCCACATTGAAGGGCCATCATGTCACCTTTGTCAAGGTACACTGTAGCTAAAGAGACCCTAAAAAAACTCAGATTTTAACATTCTATTTTGTTTTCTGCGCCTTAAGAAACCAACACTAATGTCAGTAACTATTACAATTTTTGTTATTTTGTTACTTTATAGATATATTTGTTTGCAGTTTGCAAGCAACAGCGGCTGTCGGAATAAACAAAACAATGGCAACAACAATGTGGTTATTTTAACTTTAATTTAAAATAGCAAGAAGTTTCAATCAAAGTTAAGTTAACTATGAAGAGGTACAATCACTATTATTGCAGGTAACTGGTGCTATTACAAAAACAGCACTTTCTCCTGATTTATTTTAAGACCCTGAGAGTTGGTCCCGCCAGGGTTCAAAGCTGTGACCTCCCACATAGTTGTCCAATTCTCATCTAACTGAGCCAACCAGTCAGCGGTGGTAGAGCTGCAAGGTAGAGTTGAATTTGGGATCACTGCAGACAAATGCAGCTAGTGGTCAGTGAGAAGTTTGAACCTGGCACCTACAAATCTGTTTCCCAAACCACCAGGAAATGAACATAACCCCCCAAAAATCTTTTTAGTTGACACCTACCAATGAAGGATGTTGACGGAGGTATTCGACTAACTTTTTTCGTAGCTCTTGGTGAGTAATTACAATTTCCTTCTTGAATTTCAACTGATCACACAGTGCATGAAACATACAATTCCCTTTTCCTTCATTGCCAACAATGTGAAGACCCTTCTTAGAGGCGTTCATTTTCAATCCTTGTGACAAATCTGCTTTCTTGGTACAATTATCCGCATCATGATGCATTGCTTGCAACTTGGAGAAGGCTTGCTTCGCTGTAATAATTTTATAAAAACACAATTCTTTCATTGAGCACTTCTCCTTATTAATAACCATTTCTACAAATTATGTAGATTTACTATGTAAAAGTGTGTACTACGTACTTGTACTAACTGAATGTTATCAAACACAACCTATACACTAAGAAGATGCCAATGTTAACAATCGAGAAAGAGTGAAGCAAATACATAGATAAGTTACCGATGATAGAAAAAAGTCATGAGAAAATTGATGTCATCTTTGTAACTGCAATTCATTTCTTGAGCGCAGTTCAGTATTATGATTCATTTCATATAATTATCACTTCATTCCTTAATTTGAACTATATTCCTGACCATGAACTTACCAATACTAGTCTCCTTGGTTACAAGATCTACCACATCAAAGCGATCAATTTCCTTCAGTCCCATGACCAAATCATCAGTACTAAGAACAGGTTTCCATCGAGCCAGCCATTCAAACATCATCTTGGTGGGACTCTTTGCTGTGGCTTTAGAAGTGTCAAATGCCCCATAAACTTCAAGTGGAATTTTCAGCCTGAAAGCTAAATGGCGCCAGTTCTTAACTGCTCGGATTTCTTTATTTAGACGTTCACCAATGTCTGCTAAAATTTCAGAACCATCCACAACTTCATCCCTCACAAAGCGGCTATCCTTTTCTGCAAGTTACAAAATCATTGCCAAGAGTACAGTAAACATCCATGTAATAAATTATTAATTAAGAAGCTTTGTTTTGGAAGATGCAACAAGACTGTGTAAACGATCAAAGGTTTGGTGTTTCAAAGTCAGGTCCGATTGATACTCCAATATTTAATGCTTGACTATGTTGCAGGTTAAATTTGATTTCAGGTCAATATTTTACAGTTGTTTGCTCATTGACCTAGCCTGTGAATGGCTATGTGGCCCCCTTTTATTGCATCCCAAATATGGGAAAACACCTTTTTTAGACAGTTCATAATAGACTGAATGCAAAAATGGCAGCCAAAAATGTATTTATTTCTTTATGGGCTAATTAGATTCACTAGCTAGCCTCACTCTCATGCAACATTTCATTTGTATTTTGTCCATGTGAACGAGGCTAGCGAGTCTCATTAGCACATAAACAAAAGGGTATTTTTTTGGCTGTCATTTATGCATTCCGTCTATAACCTACAATCAGTGGCAAAAGTAGTTGGGACGGTAGTGTCAGAATGGGCCTGAAAACCTCTCAGACGTCAGAAACTAAGCACAACTGTCAAAATTCCACTGAAAGCTTCAAAATACAAGTCTTCCCCTCCCCCCAATCAATGTTGAAATAGACAAGGAAATGTATGTTCACTATTGGCAACATTGTTCTGGGGGGAAGGGGGAAATTTTTCAAACTCAGTAAGAAAACCAACTGCAAATGGTGAGTGTCCCAAAACTCTTGCCACTGATTGTAGATTGAAAACATTTCAATCTTGGTTAAAACAAATGGAGGTTGCAACAAAGTAACCTGAAGGTTAAATTTGCCCTGCAACATATACCATAAACAGTCCCGCAGATTCGTCGCACACTGAATTTAGCAGCTCAAATTTTGGAAAAAGGTTTTTTGAAAGAAATCCAGAGAAATCCAAAGAAATCCAAAGTAGAGTCTTTAGAAGTCTTCTTCATCCCCTGTTCACCGAATGTAAACTCACTATTAACATTACAACAGAAAATACTTCAAGTCTTACCCACAATTTTAGCACTTTAACATAATGAACATCATTTCTACCAACTTTGACATATGATTGATCTATTTCTGGTATTTGATGACAGGAATTCCTTCATTTAACACAATTTTTCCACAGATTTTTGCATTACAAGAACATGACTGGAACATTCATAGATTTCTTCCAACGATTAATTTTCTGGAACAAAGGTGCGGCTTATCTGTGGGTGTTTACGGTACACACAAATACACATACAGGTGTAAAGCCTAGTTTTCATATGTCAGGAAAATCCCAGACGATTGGGGATTTCGCAGTTTTCTGACCATCCCAGATTTTGCCAACATATCAGAAAATTGCCGAACGCTTGTCCAGGATTCTCCCGATAGTGACTTTGGCGGGAAATGGAAAGAGTGCCAAAAATTGAAATCTGCAATTTAGAGGATTGGTAATGAGCTAAAAACCATCACTGACGTCTCCAACAGTACGAATTTGAGTTTTTGTATGTGGGGAATGATCGCCAACGATTGCAAAAATCTGGGACACGTCAGCAAAATAGAAACACTTTCAATTTTCCCAGTTCGTCCCGACCATCCCAGATTATCGGGGATGTCTACGATTTATGCTTTTCATTATTTGGCAAAATCTGATGCGGTTGGGAAACTGCGAAATCCTCGATTGTCTGGGATTTTCCAGACATGTGAAAACTGCAATTGTAGGCTTAAACATAGAGCTCTACATCTTTACATACATAAAAATTATTAATATGGTCTGGATAGCACGAGTGTTACTAGTATTTTTAAAAATACAACCACACTTTGAGTGGTTGAAACTCGAACTCAACAAACAAGTTGATCATGTCAGTTTAGCATTACACTTTTAAACTTTTACCGTTATGTCAGTTGTGTTCTCTATAATACTGTTGGTTCGTTTGAATTTTACCTACTTGTAACAAACATTTAATCTACAGAGAATCATTGTATTGATGGTTATATATTAAACACTTAATGACTGGTCCCGAGGGAAACAGTTCGTTTTGTTTCCCGAGAATCTCAATGTTTCCCCGAGGCGCAGCTGAGGGAAACATTGAGATTCGAGGGAAACAAAATGAACTGTTTCCCAAGGGACCAGTCATTAAGTGATTTGTTATATTGCAAAACAAATGGGTCAAACATTTTGAAAAAAGCCCTCAGATTCCAGCGACAACATCAGGCCACCTGCAACTGCACGCTCTGATCACGTGCAACAGCGGTCAACATTTCGCGGGTAACAGTGAACTGTTCCCCGCTTGACGTCATAGTTTTCGCACTGTTGCCCGCTCATGGCATTTGGCGGTAAACAGTTTCATTGTGAAATGTCATGTGACCATCAACTAGCCAATAAATGGGCGCGCTGTAGCGGGAAAAACTCCAGCTATATAACAAATATATATACATGAATTATCTTGTAAAAACATTTTAATGTTACACTCACTATGGCTGAAGATGATGTTTGAAACATCGAAACATGTTCCGTAAATTGAAAAGTGTGATTGTATTTTTAAAAATATTAATAAAATTAATAGTTTTCAACTCAATAACATCCCCCTTTGGTGACGGATATGATATGAGCAGTATTCAGCACTACTCCACCAACCTTCAAAACCAAGCTTTTTCAAAAGAGCAACAAGGTCTTTCCTCTGCATGATATGAAAGTGTTCAACTAACTGCCCCATTGTCAAATAACGAAGGTTCTCGTCAGTCTGCACATGGAGAAACAGCGCTCCTGTTGGTCCAGATCCACGCATTCCAAACTGCTCCGTGATTTTTTGTGGAATCTCAAACTGAGTTGCCAGAGATTTCCAGTTACCAATTGTTCTAGATTCAATGTCTAGCTTGGAAGACAGCAGAGCAATCAGTTTTGGTTGACCATTGACGAAATCACTCAATGGGTCCTCATCTCTGAAACCAGCTGATGCTGCATAAATATGATATGATATAAATCTCACTGCAGCTAGTGCAAGTAATTTTATACTCCCCTTAATCCATTGACCCCTGGGAGTGAGACTTGACAAATTTTACTCTGTCTATTGCCAGACAATTTTATTCATCAACTGGTAGCCTGCATAGCAACATTCCTGTTGGATAGAAGAGCTTCGAAACAATTTTCCACAAACTGTCTGCGCGAAAGTTGGGCAAGAGACTGAGGGAAAGCTTGCAAGAAGTCCCTCTGTTTTTGAAAAACGCCCATGTTTTAATGGTTGACTTGACACACGCTGATTGACGTCTTATTAACAAATTAGCCAATAACAGATAACCATGTTAACACATGTTGAATTCCGTCAAAACAAACCGAGGCACCCCTCAAGGAAACAACAAGCCATCAATGAAGAATTTGCCATTGTAATTTTAAAGTTAAATTTGTAATGGCAGCTTCTCAGCCGGGTACAACTGGTTATGTTTCTTCCGAGAATTTGTTTAAACCATCAAAAAGAAAAGAAACTTACGGACAAATTTTAGCTGATATTTGCAGAGTGGTTGAAATAGAAGTTGTCGAAAACAACAGCCAATTTTCAGAACGTGTAAGCAATCGGTGGGCTCGTAAAATATGAAATTTAGGAATGTAATAAGTACACAGTTTGATGGGTAGTAAGCCCGTTAAATGCAAAACTCCACCAAAGCTGACCATGAAACCATTCAGGAGGTTTTAGTTTAAAACTTGCGAAGATTTCAGTGCGACTTGCCGCAGAGTGGTTGACGAAATGAATCGAACTAAATCTCCTGGAAACTTCCTTGCTAGTTTGATAATCCACAGTATGTTTTTCGTCAAATCATCACGAAATCGTAGATGAAATGGCAAGTAAAAGTGCTTAAAAAAATTGCATGACTGTACAAAGGAGCCGCTTTCTTCTCACAATATGAGAAGATTTAACAAGGGAGCTGCATAATTGTGTTCATCTTGTCTCAATCCATGATATAGGACTCAAGTTTACATTGGGCAAGGTAAGCAGAGAATTTGACGAATACAGTTTATTTCCTTAATCCTTAAACGTATGGATTATGCCAAAGTTTTCTTAAATAACGAATGTTTTGCTTTTAGTGAATTATGGAAACGCTTAATTGTTCATAGCACCTTCAGCTGATGCATAAATAATATTGAATTTCCCTTGATGGATATCGTCCAAGCAGTCCAGATTTTCAGTTATATCAGAGGCTGTCATTCCCATAGAATTTACCTCAACCACTTACTTGAGGAATGATCAAGTATGATGCTTTGAAATGGAGAAATCACGATGATACTCGGGAAGCCTGTTCTTTGTTTTCTTTTATTTCAAACTCTGCATATCATGACATGACAAGCATCTGAAAAAATGAGCTTTTTCCAAATCCTTTTGGAAAAAAGGCCATTACATCTAAACAGTTAAAGAGATGGCGCATTGACATTTCTTGTACCCTTTTCAATGTAAAACCAAGACCCGGTTCGCTCAGTTTCAAAACATGATTCAAAAATAGGGGGTCTTCTTGCAAGCGTTCCCTCAGTCTCTTGCCCCAACTTTCGCATGGCCAGTTTGCAGAAAATCATTTGAAAGCTCTTCTGTCAAACAGGAACACTTGCTACGCAGGCAAATCAACTGGGGGCATCCTAAGGCATTTGAGGTGTCATTGGGTTAAGAATGAAACTGAGTAATTCAAAAACAAAATAAATCCTCTCAAGAAAGGGTACAGACTAGAACTACTTCAAACAATGAAGATACCATAGGCAGATCATTGTTGCACAACTTTGCAGCAGTTACAATCTATATAATTCCATTTGCATGCAAACTTTCCAACACAAAAAAAGGCTCCAGGAAGAGATAGGGTACTGCACGGCCAGAAAATTTTAAGCATGGTCTACCTCTTCTAGAATGCAAAACAATTTCTGGAAAAAAAACACAGTATGGTACAACTTTACCTTTGTTTAAAGTTTCCACAAGATCATTTCGATATATAGCCTTGAGCTTCTCCCTCAAGTCAACAACTTTCAAGTCAGGTTTATTGGTGAGAAAATTAAACAAGTCCTCCGTTGGGCTATGTTCTGTGTAAAGGTCAAATTTTCTGGTTTCTTCGATAGGAACATTCAAGACAAAGGCTAAATGCTTCCAACATTTGATAACTCGACTCTCTCGGTCAAGGTATTTGGACAGTTTCTCCAAGAGAAGAAGATTCTCTGTTACAGCTTTGGAAACCAACTGAATATCAACTGAAAGGAAAAGGAACAAAACTACATTATCAAACCAATAGTGAAAGACCAAAAACCACTCAAACTCATGATTAACCTTACTCCATAAAGCACATGATTTTTAATAGAAGCTTGGTGAATGTTTTCTTTGAATTTTTTTGCCTTCAGGGGTAGGGTTAGTGTGATGTTCAAGCAATCACCTCTCACTTATGTTTTGGGGTTTGATTCTCAAATCATTCTCAACCTCTAAGTCGAATGTAAGTAGAGTTTGTAGGTTCTCTGCTCTGCACATGAAGGGTTTTTACACAAGGTACTCTGAATTTTGCTTGCACTAAATCACAAAACAGGGCTCGAAATAACGGCCGGTCAACGGACAATGTCCGAACTGATTTGGGAGTTGACCGGTAAAACTTTTGTCTTGCCGGTCATGTTGACCGGTCACATTTGATCGTTTTGAAAATGAAATAAATTAAAATTTCCATGCTGTTCAGTTGTTTCAGTTGTAGCAAGTCGCTGTGTATTGTCATTTGCGGAACTTTGATCTGAAATCCTGGGTGAAATGCAACAAGAACCGTTGTTTACAATTCGGGCATTGAAAACAGACATTGGGGTTCACGCACTTCCAGTCACAAGAAATCATTATATTTGCAGGCATTTACTATGCATTGACTTATTTACAAATTTAATGCGTACAATAACGATATTTAACATGTTGCGGGTTAGTCTTTACTCTTGCAGACAGTGTACCTATTAATAAACATAAGCTTATTTTCATTTTGCTGCTGTAATTTACTTTTGTTGTTGACAATGAGTGCTTTAAAGTGCTATAAGCTCAAAGCAACAAAGTTTTTGGAAATATATAATGCCAGTTTTGATTTATGGGCCCCTGTTTTAGAGTTATTTATTTTATATGATTTGACAGGCCAAAAACGGTATGTGAGCGAGCTAAAATGAATTTGGCCGGTCATCGTGTCCAGAGACTCGCCGGAAATTATTTCGAGCCCTGGCAAAACATTTGCCTGCTTTACTGTAATTTGTTTAATACAAAGTATTCTCGTTTGTCTCACGATGTGGTCACTTGTGATGTAGATCACAATGTTTTGACTGCATACTGCTAGTCTTCATCAGGCGCTGAGGTCGACTGGTTACGCGTCACCTTTTAAGCAGGATGCTCCACTGTGATTGGTTGGTTTTCAGCAGCTGTGATTGCTGCATTTTGATCCTCGCTGTTTCAGTTTGTTGTTCCTTCAGCGTTTGCCTCACAATGTGTTCACTTGTGATGTGGATCACAACGTTTTGACTGCATACTGCTAGTCTTCATCAGGTGAAGAGGTCGACTGGTTACAAGTCACCTTTTAAGCAGCTGAGATTGGTGCATTTCGATCCTCGCTGTTTCGGTGTTGTTCCTTCGGCGGTCCGCTGTCGTAAAATTCTCCTGTTCTTGTGCTCCTTGATCGTGGGCATCCATGCTTCTGGAATTTCTATTCCACTATCCCTGTTGATTTTGTTAGGGTGAAGTCTTGTGTGAATCGCCTCCTCGACAGCAAACCACCGAAGGAACAACATACCGAAACAACAAGGATTGAAATGCACCAATCACAGCTGCTGAAAACCAACCAATTCCAGCGGAGCACCCTGCTTAAAAGGTGACGCGTAACCAGTCAACCTCATCGCCTGATAAAGTCTAGCAGTATGCAGTCAAAACGTCACGATCTACATCACAAGTGACCACATCGTGAGACAAACAAGAATACTTTATTATTATTGTACTTCACCACAATGAATAACAGCAACCTTTTTTTACGACTCTAATTTGCTTGTTTCAAAGATTCCTAAATAATCAGAGCACTTGTACTCAACCATATAGGCTGGAGACATAAAGCATTACTGTGTAAACAAAGAGCTTCGCAGAGAAAGCTGTCAGAGATATCCCCTGCACTTTGGAGCTCTCCAAAAAAAGCTCTATATATGACCAAGAAAGGACAATTTCACAAGGGCTACTTTGCTCAGCAGCAAAACAGAGCTCAATGTTGTTTTAGGGGCAAGGATGGCACAGTCCGTTAGTGTGCAGCCTTGGTACAAGATGTCCTGAGTTCAATCTTCCGATCTCACATCCTTGATTTGACTTCTTTCCTTTCAGTGTTGTTTAAGTAGCTTTTACTACATGTACCTCTAAAATGGATCTCTGATGGAGAGGGGGGAGTATAATGAGCACACCGCTGACCTTGGTTTGTCAGTTGAATTACTGTTATGAGCTATCAACATTAAATATGGTTACTTTACTTTACTTTAAGGTGGACTGTTGCAATTCTAAATGTGACGATCACCTTTGAGTTTTCCTACTTCTTCTAAAACACTCCTTTCAGTAAGACCTTGAACAAACTGCATCGTTGATGGAGTACTGGATTCTATCTTTGACTGAGATGTTGGTGGAATAGACTGATTTAAGGTATTAGTATCCAAGATGTTTGTGTTCTCCGTCTGTTCTTCACGAAAAGAGTTCTGTGAGCTTACGTCATCTCCTGTAGTGGGTAATTTGGACTTATCTTTGCCTGATGAGCTGTCTGCATTTTGGTCATACATTAAGTCATCCTCATGGTTTATGTCAGAGATTCCATTTTCCCCAGAATGAGGGGAATCAGTGACATCTTTCTCAAATGATCTTGATACCTCTTCTTTAGGTGGGAGCTTGTCAGCAGAATTCAAGACATTCATTGGGCTGCACAATCCACTGCTAACAAGGTCAGTTTGATTTCCTGTAAGGGTACTTACAGGAGCATTGCAATTATTGGTTATATCTGACTCAATATCATAGGTTGGTCCATTGCCAAGAATTACACTTTGATCACCCAGAACAGTCAAGTCAGAGACATTATGACTGGCTATATGTGGCTGGTCTGGTAGCATGGAGTCATCAGTAGTTGAGAATTTATCAGTTGAAGCATTGCCAGAATTTGTTGTAGTTTCATTTTCAGGTGACTGGGTAGAGAAAAGTGAACATGGTGTTTTAGCATCAGTGACACTTTGACCAGCTTTCTTATGGTGTCCATCATAATCAAGACTACTTGATAAGGGACTTGTATCATTTTGATTTTTCAAATCTGAATGAAGCTTTTTGGATGTTATATGGTGCATTATATCCTTTTTATGACAGTTTCTTGTCTCTCTATCTGCAAAAAACAACAGTTCTCCTTCCTTCAATTCCAGTGTATGGGCATTTTCGGCATGTTCTCCTTCTGGGATTGAAGAGTCACCGTCAAAAGCTGGGTTTAACTTGACACTGTGTTTTTTCTTTGCTCCACTATCATTTCCAGCCCCCTTTCCATGTTTATTTCCCATTTGAGAGTCCATGAGAATAATGTGAACCTGTTCCAATTCAATGCTACATATACAGCAGAGTGTTTACCTGAAAGATACAAAAATGGTAAAAGAAAATCAAAAATCGATTCTAGCTGGTAGACTTTTTTTAGGTAGAATCTTATATTAAGGAAATGTAATCATTGTAATCATCCAGACGAATAATGCATTTGGTATTTATTTCATATAGTGAAAAGATGGAGAAAACTTGTGTAAATGGGTAAACATTTGCATCTGTTATAGTCCATCTGGTACATTGTATTAAGAAGGGCACAAGATGGATAACAAATTATTATTATACTTCTAGATCAATGATCATCAATAGACTTTACGATGTCTGGCAGGATGTATTAAAAAGAGTATTAACTTGTAGATATGCTACATTCATAATGGATGAATACTATTAATGCTTGGCAAAGTTTATCCACAACAAAAATATTAATAATATTATGTTTCCCCAGTAAACAATTAAATGATCAATACCATGTTCAATGTGAAACAGGTTAAAATTACTGCTTCAATTTCTGATTTGATTTACAGTCGACCTTTTCAATTAATACTGTATTACCCCCAATTAATAATAATTGTGCTCAGTTGGAGACTTCAACAAAGTGTGAGGGTTAGGGTTAGTGAAAGTGACAATAATGATGATGAATCGATGATGATGATGATGTACAGTCATTTCTATGAAGAAAAAAAAACCATCAACACCACCATCACCACAGCATGACACATCGAGAATAACAAACAAACCATCATTATTGCTAATTGCACCCACAGGGATTTTGTCCAGAGGCAAAATCCCTGGAAGGAGGTATCATTGTAGTCCGCCATAAAGTAATATAATATCATACATAATATTATAGTTTGTATACTAGACAAAATCCTGATTTGCCAGAACTAGGCATGCACAGAATAAATAGGTATGATGATGTTTTCAAACCAAATGCCCACAAGTAAGTCTTGGTACTAATGACGTTCAGCAGAAACCGGTCAAGACGTAACGTCACAATCTTCATTTGGAGGGTTAAACATTGTTGAAAATAACTTGCGATCTGTAATGAAGGGTCACACGTTACATGGCCTTCAATCGAGCATTGGAGCAGATATTCGAAGAGTAGGAAAAAGCTTTTGACCACCTATGTCTCAAGTCTGTTTTACCGCAAAGGGCTAGTAAAGTGACTAAATTATCTTCTCGTGACGAGGAAAATCCTCCTAAATTATTTGGGACGCACCACGCATGAACCACTGACTTTTTCGGGAAACAAATTTTCAGACACAAATCACTGTTGAGGGATGGAAAGAATCAGTCCAAAACCAGCAAGAGCAAGATTGTAGAATACCCGTTCACTTATCGGGGTTTGTCACAGTTCTGCCATTGCAGTCCACAGTCACTAATTAAGATAACAAGAGCTTGGGGATGGAGTTGATCAAAGTTCTGACACCACTGACCACTAAGAGCAGTGAACACTAATGAGAATTAATAAAAACTTCCAAATTGAAAACAACCTCTACAGAATATATTGCTTGTTCTTTAAGTCGTGTACGCAATGAAGCCTGTCAACTTGCGGTCACTCATTATCACTACAGGACTGCGGAACATGGTGGCAGTCTACTTGAAAGAAAGAAGAAAGAAAGATCTGATCTGCTAATCACCCTTTCTCGCAGTCGGAGACTGAATAACTAAGGGCACAGCTCAACGAGGTCAGGCCGAAGGAGCTGTGCTGCCGGCTAGGCGCTCGGCCCTGAACACGACCCATGTATGACCTCGGAGCACAGCACCACAGCCTGATGGAATAGGCCGGAGTCGATTTTGAGGAGGGAGGAAAACCGGAGTACCCGGAGAAAAACCCTCGGAGTCAGATTGAGATCGACTGAAACTCAACCCACATACGACCCGAGGCCATAGTTGAACCTGGGTCACAGAGGTGGGAGGCACGGTTGATGACCACTAAACCACCCTGACCACTAAACCACCCTTGACTTACATGTAAAGTCTGCAACTTGGCAGTGAACAGGTATTCTAGAATTGTTCCCAAGCGTTGTTCAAAAACGATAGAAGATAAACACTATAGCGATTCTTAAAGTTTTTACAAGGCAAACGATCGGTGTGGTTCCAAAACTTAACATATTAAAAGGTCGCGACAGTATTCCGTCCTGAAGTGGTTGTTGTTCTTAAACACTACTGTGGATTCAGTTTCAGTTCTTTCAAGGTGTGGGTAGACTTTCGAATAAATTATACCAACATAGGAAACTCATAAGTATGCAAAACCATGTCATGGGTAGCTGCATTGTTTGGGATTGTAAATACTCTCTACATTTCTGAATTCTACCAGAAGAGTTCTTTTACACAACTTCCTCACTCAATGTGCTTATCACTAATAATAAACCATTTCAGTTCCTTCATAAAGTTAGATTTTTACTATTCATTTGGTCATAATTTATTTCGGATTATACAATCCAGATCACGGACATCTAAATAAAGTATTGACATTAAACTGTGCAACATCAGTGGTTATTTCATTTCATTACTCAAGACTGACAAACCTCATCTCTTGCAGAAAATTACATAATTTTTTTTAAAAAACGGTGGCCACATTACTGTAATATTGACCTTAGGTTTCCTTCAGTTTCTATTTCGCCTGGTATATCACAGTGTTTGCCAAGATCAAACCCTCTGCTCCTTACATTTTCAACGACACCAAACTATGCAACACTCTTTTCACATTCAGTACTGATTTGCTCTTTCCTATTTGATTTGTCCTTCTGTCAATAAATTATTAATAGCCTTATGCTAAAGGTGCTACATTTGTAAATGGCCATTCCTTTACTTGAGCCCTGGACACATTGCGTTCTGTGTACAACTACAGTATACTTACTGTATTACTGTGACATATATGAGGGGAGGGTTAACTTAGTGTTATGATATCTATTATCATCTATTAATACATTTATTTACAGCCATTAGAGCTAAGCTTGAATGTAGATCCCCTTGTGAACATCTTTGAATGCCATGTGTAACATAGCAGCCAAGTATATTGAGAATAGTGTTGGAGCCAAAACACAGCCCAAATGAGGCATGGTGCTGATCTCTTCAACGTATCACACTTCAAAGCTAAATCCCGCACTACTAAACACTTAGTTCGAGAGTTGCTGTTTGCTGATGATAGCGCACTGGTGGCACTGGAAATGCAAAGTCTACAGAGCTGTGGTACTGTCAACCCTCCTATATGGCGTAGAAACTTGGACTATTTATAGAGCCAAAGTTAAGAAACTGCACGCTGTTATGATGAGGCAATTGAGGGACATCATGGGCATCAAATGGCATGATAAGATCACAAATGCTGAAGTCCTTAGGCGTGCAAACCTTCCATCCATGGAGGACATTCTTGCTGAAAAGAACCTAAGATGGTTAGGCCACGTTCATAGGATGGATCATGACCGACTCCCTCGCCAACTGCTGTATTCACAACTCTGTTCTGGAAAGCGAAATCAGGGAAGGCCAAGGCTGAGATTCAAAGATGTAGCAAAGAGAAACATGCAAGTGAGGAAGATCCCAGTCAGCTCTTAGCAGACAACCGCGAGCAACAAAGATACATGGAGATCTGCCATCAAACCATAAACAGTCTTAATCGTATCGACTGACGGCAAGAGAGAGAGAGCTAAGATTGATTAATCTTTGTGCCTTGGAAATGTCTACTAATATTACAAATGTAAGTAATGATTTTTTTAGCTTTTCCCTTTTACCCATTTCGGCCTAATACATTTAACTATCCAAGCCTCCTTCAAACCACAGACTCTGACTGGAATAAATTTAAACTAGCCAGGAAACAATTACACAAGAACTTGAATAGGTCCAGGAACAATAAAATTTTATTATCATTATCTTTCTGACTTTCTTGGTGACTCTATAAAACAAAACCCAAAGGCTTTTTGGTCACACATCAAAAAGCCAGGAAAAGAGGGCACAGATACCCAAGACCTCAAAGTTGGAAATGAAGTGTTTACTGAACCGAGAGCTTAGGCCGAAGTGTTAAATAGTCAGTTCCGCAGTGTTTTCAACAACAAAGAAACAGAGAATATCCCAGATCCTGGTGAAAGCCCTATTCTGACCGTTGGAACAACAAATATCACCACCAGTGGAGTTGAAAAGAAATATCAAAGGTTCTTACTGATATAATATCAAGATTGTATTGATACCGGAACTGTGCCTAGCCAATGGAAACACGCAAAATGTATGTGCTATTCAGAAGAAAGGAAAGAAATCGAATCCATCAAACTATAGGCCTGTGTCACTTACCTGCATTGCATCAAAGGTACACGGCCACTTTCACAATATGGAGTGCTTGATTACTAACATGGCTTTAGGGCGAAACGATCAACAGAAACACAGCTCATGTGTACCATTCACATGTGACATAACATTAGTGCTACCCAGTCTAGCAAAACAATTCACGCCGCAATCCTCGATTTCTCAAAAGCATTCAACAAAGTTGCCCATCGCCAACTCTTGAAGAAACTTGATTATTACGGAATTCATGGCCCACTACATGACTGGTTCAAATTGTTCCTAACACAGCGTACCCAGTCAGTGGTAACTGAGGGGACATCATCTGCCCCTGCAGTTACGACATCCAGTGTTCCCCAAGGAACAGTCCTGGGACCGCTACTGTTCTTAATGTATAAAAATGATTCCCCTGATGATCTTAACTCTACTGTTAGACTTCTTGCTGATGATGCCCTGTTATATGGGACAATTTGTTGTGATGAAGACACAGCTGATCTCCAATGTTGTACAGATTAGACGACTGGCAACAAAAGTGGAAAATGGAATTTTATCCTTCAAAGTGCAAGGTCATGTGTCTTACAACCAGGAGAGATCCACCAAAGCGGGAATACGTATTCTGTCAAGAAATCCCAGAAGAAGTGGAAGCTTACCCTTATCTGGGGGCAGTGCTTGATAACAAAATGAGGTGGTCACCACATATTGAAACAATCACATCTAGGGCAAATAAGGCTTTAGGACTTATCAAGGGAAACCTGTGGAACTGTCCGAAGTCAGTGAAAGAAACTTTATTATTATATAGATACTGATGAAGTACCAGGATTTCTCCTTTTACTAAAAAATCATATCTTCACCGCACGCAGTGAACATACCATTTTTATCTTTCACATGTGAGGATATAGGTGTCGT
>NC_090884.1:63249858-63274858 GCF_036669925.1 Montipora capricornis
CAGATTTATTTCGGAGTGAAGTCTTGGCATGTTTTGGTCTCGGCCTCGGATTCGCAAACAAGGATCTCGGCGTCTCGGAGGTTCTCGGATTGTACCATTTCGTCAGCCTTAAATGAATGCAACTAATTCCGAATAGAGGCTGTTCACCGCCTGTGCCTACCTTTATTAAATGATGCATTTTGCGCCAACCGTGAACCAAAAGCAAAAACAAAACAAAAAATAAGAAGGACTAAATATATTAAGAAAAAATGAAGAAATTGACACACTGCAATAATGGACGCGAACCCTGACAGATACTTCCGCGGGCAAACCAAACGAAAAATTGATTTCTGGTCGGCAAGTTTTTTTTTCAAGCAACCTGGTGGGAAGGCTATTTTTTTCTCTCCTCATTTCTCTGCAGGATTTTTTTTTCTCAAAAAAGTGTCATGTTTACATTTACAAAATGTAATTACATTTACATTGTGGTTATTGCAGTAATAGTTCTAATATGGAGCTGCAAAGCCTTAAAATGTTGTAAGCTATACAAAATCATTGTTGTATATAGCTACATGTCTTCGGACATTCCATGTCAAAAGTGATTCAGTCTTTTTCGTGATAAGATAACACATGGCCCTGAATATAATGCACTTGTTGTGATCAGTTATGGTTCAGATCATCTGTTTCTAAGTGTAACAGTATCAAATATAGTGATAAATATTCGCAAGGTTTGTTGGAGGAATGTATAACTGGCACAAAAAGTGTTAATATTACTGAATGGATCTGTTCTACTTGCTAAACCTGATGACATTAACAATATGACCTGGCAACAAAAATCAGACCTTATTCAAAATTACCCTGTCATCTGTGCAACGAACTTTGAACACATGGCACAGCTCTTTATAGAGGATGTGTTAACGAGTAATCTTATGCCTATTGGAGAAATAGTATACTTATTTCACAGGGTTAAATTCCAGCAAAGGGTATTACCTCACATACATGCATTATTTTGGGTATCTAGTTGCATATGAGAGCCCACCGTGCTGTTACACAATTATCCAACTATCAATGCTAATGCATAAAGAAAACTTCAGCCTGCCAATTTTAAACAATCGCGGTAACTTTCATATCCACGAGTAACGACAGTGGCACTTTGATTTCCAATGTTGGCCATTTAAGTCGTTTCAATCGATCTTCATATATCGAAGAAAGTCGAAGCGGCTGGAAGAGTCTTCTTTCCTCCTCCCGACTTATCGAGGAAGATCGAAAGAGACTCTGCTCGCAGGGTACATTTACTTTTAAAAATATTCTGAAAACCCGGCAACAGCGTGGAAACCATGTGCAAAGTGAAATGCGTTACACATCAGTTGTATGGGTATTTCAGTGCCTTTGCGTTTGATTGCACCATGGAGCAACAGCCACTAGTTTGGTAAAAGTTCATCTTCCACCCTTTTTTTTAAAATACCACCCAGTTTCATAAAGTACATACCCATAGCACTCCTCCACGGACAGAAAATTTCTGCTGACGTCCTTGATTGTCATCTTTAAGGAAGGGATGTGAACGGTTGTATAGTACAACATGAAATAAGAAAAGAGGTTTCTGGATTCAGTTTCTGTGATGGTGAAAGGACGCGATGCTTATGTGGGCATCCATCCGTGAAAACTGACGCCGACGCCATCAAGTTAAAAAGCGAAAGGAAGCAAAGCCACGGGCGAATACTACTGAGAAGTGAACATTGTGCATTCCTATATCTGGGTACCGCGTACCGCGTAGCCGGCTACGTGGAATATAGTTCGAGTGGCGGGGTATTCTGCAGTTAAGCCGTGAACATTTTATTTACATTTTTTTAAAACTAATCGTCACTATTAGCGAAAAGACACTTAGCAATAAAAAAGTGGTTGTCAGTGTCAAGATAAGTTAATGAGGAAAACAGCTCAATTCCAGTTGCCGTCCGGGTCTCAAAAACATCACCCGCCGCTATTTTTAAGGCATTGTCACACTGTGAAATGTTTCGTGCAACTTGTCCCGCAATGTTTTGGCGACATTGTGGCGGGACAAGTTGTACGAAACATTTCACGGTGTAACATACCCTGCAACGGCCAAAATCGTTGCGAGACAAGTTGCAAGAGCCGTTGCCGAAAGTAGAATTAAGTTCTACTTTTCTTGCAACTTGTCTCGCAACGATTTTGGCCGTTGCAGGGTATGCTACGCTGTGAAATGCTTCGTGCAAGTTGTCTCGCCATAATGTCGCCAAAACGTTGCGAGACAAGTAAGGGGCACCCAACGAGAATACAGTTCAAAACCACTTAAACATAGCATTGTTAAACGTATTTTAGTATTTAAACGGTAGATATAGGCATATCTTTATCCCCTAAAAATTGTTGATCTGTTCGGATCCTAGCTGAAAGTCTAGTGATCCGAAAATTATAGGGATCAAAACTTACCTTTTCGAAAATTTCAGCCAGAAAAAAGGCTCCCAAAAATTCTAGGTGACCTTTTTTGGGTAAAAATCTGTTTAAAATGGGCAATTATACCATTTTTTAGTTGTTCGAAAATCCTAGGACAGGCAGGCAAGTATGAAATTTTACAACAAGTGTTCCGAAAATTCTAGATCTCAAATCGTCTTCCGACCAGATATTTTCCGAAAACTGACGTTGGGTACCCCTGACAAGTTGCACGAAACATTTCACAGTGTAACAGCACCTTTATAATTAAGCTCGTCATTATGTAATGACGACAAACTGCAGACTAAAGGAAAAAATTCATATATCCCATGACGCTTTGCGGCAAATGAGAGGTAAGTATGTTATGTATGGGGATACATACATAACGTACCTACCAAATGATGACAGATTGCCGCTATCGTCGGTGGGAAGGAGGAAATTTACTACAGTCATTTTTCCAGTCATAATTACCACTTACTACCTCATTGTGGCACTGACCACGTCGAGCCTGCTGCACTTCTAACTAATAAGAGTTCGAGAATTTTATGTGAGGTTATGCACGTATGCATGTTTGCATGCTGAGGCGTTTTATCTGGATTTCTTCGCCCGCCCGCTGAATAGGGCTCTATTCAACCTGTGACAAGTTAGGGCTGCTGCTATGTTTTCTAAATTTAAGAAGAAATCCCAGAAAGGTGAGCACGAGATGCATGTTCTCGTTGATCTTTTTGCTTGGTCGTCGGGGTAGATCTAGCGCTAACCAAGACAAATGAAAGTGTGCAAAACAATGCTGGTGTCACAGCGAATTTGGCCCCCCCCCCCCCCCCCCCCCCGACCCCGGATTTGCACTTCCCGGTTCAGATCTGCTAGCGGATTTGGACCCCCCTGAAAATAAGCGCTTTTTGATTAAGATAAAAAAATTCCTCTGCAAATTGTTTTTAGTGGTAAAAAACTTTTACGGAAACTCAAGTCTAACTTCGCTTTTTCTCCTTATTGAAAATTAATACGAGAATTCATGACTGGAATAGTTTGGTCATAAAAAGGGGAAAAATCCGTAGTCAAGTAAACTTTTAATAATGCGTTTTCCAGCCAAGTGATGTAATTCTTACTTCAAAAAGTGGCACCTCCTTGGTGAAAGCACTACTCATTCTAGCTATCCATTCGAAGAAAAAGAACCATGAAAAAAACAAGGCTCTACGGAAGGCCACAGCGCGTGCTTCAAACAACTTTAACTGATGCTTATGTCTGACTTTGCTTTTCTCCTTATTAAAAAATTAACTCGACAATTCAAAGAGTTCCTGGTGTGTGATTTAAGTTTCTGTTGGAAAGGAGTTAATTAATTAATTAATTAAAATTTGCATCTACTTTACAAATTGCCGCCGCAGATGCTTTAAACAACCACTGAAAATTTACATTTAACTGATGTGGGCTTTTTCTCAAAGATTTATGCTTTATGGTATCAGTCAGTTTTCCTTTCCTAAACTCTACCTCAATAAACAGTTCAATAAGCTGTAATGGGGGGGTCCAAATCCACAAAGGTGGACTAAATCCGCTAGCGGAATTGGGGAGTCCAAATCCGCTAGCGAATTTGTACCGGGGTCAAAATCTAGTGGGGTCCAATTTCGCTAGGACACTGGTACAGTGCATAGAACTATGTCAAATGAAAGCTACCTCGGTGTTTTGGGTCATGTATCAACAATACGGAACGAGAAGGTTATCCAATGTTTCAGGTATACATTCTAAACAAAAATTGTGGTTAAAGACATGAACAGAAGAAGGGCCATTCACCGCTAGTCATATGTACATGTAGGAAGGCTCTGTATTCAGCGGAGCTTCAGCCTGGGACAGAAAGAGTCAGGTGTTAACATGAATTTTTCAAGACTGGGATGAAATCATCCCAGGATGAACAAATTTCACCCTGGGATCATGAAAACACCAAAAGTGAATATCTAGACACCAGAGTGAAACTCATCCCAGGATGAGCTCTCTCATGTAAACAGGCCCTATGAGTAATTCCATTAATTTCTCCCAAATTCAATTTCCACACTGTTCTTTTTTTTTTTGTGGATTGAGTTTGTACGTCCTCTATTCTGTTCCAAGAGGTTTTTTTCTGGATGCTATGGTTTCCCCCTCTTATGAAAAACCAATATTTGATTTGATCTGCCTTATAGTATAAGCTTATATAATAATCTCTTTATTCAAATCTTTTAATAAAGTAGGTACTTGTATTTTAGTGGCATTACACATTTGTATGGAGGGGGACATTGGTGGTTGCCCAATACCGTATTTCCTTGTCAGATATTGGGAAATGCTGAAATACAGTGCAGCTTGAAGATAAGCGAACAGCACAGACGCAAAATTAACGCACACGATATTACTGTATACACATTCTTTTTAATGCATCTAAAATTGTGAATTGTATATGCATTTGTGCCTTTGTTGTTCATAACCATAATTTTGTCACGTGCCGGCAAGTGTGTTTGACTTCACTGTTGTGCTGAAAATCCATGCCAAAAAATCATTCTTTACTGTTGCATTTACATCAAAGCAACTCAAGCTGCAAAATTCTCAGCCTTAAGTGATGAATTTCTGAAAAAAACTGCTACTGATGACCGGGGGGGTCATAAAAAGGGGAGGGATCCACGTCAGAAATTTTAAATTATACCCCTAAAGGAGACCAATCTGGGTGTGGCCCAGGCCTTTTATGGCCCCTAAAAGAGACCATATAACCACAGATAAATAAAAAATGCAGTGACTTTCAATGATGGCAAAGACATTATCATCTAATACTTTCGCTTGTGTGAAGAAATGTAAAAGTGTAAATGTACACTTTTATATTTCTTTGCACGCGACCCTAAAGGAGACCTTCACGGCTACATATGATCGCATTTTGCCCAGAACACCCTAAGTGAGACCAAAATCCGCAATTTACACCCCTAAGCGAGACGACTAGCATCCCTCTCCTTTTTATATGGGATCCCCCAACCCCCCTGGGAATGATGAGCCCTTTGCTAGAGAGTTGTGTTTTTAAGTTTACAATTAACCCATTGGCATCCAAACCGGCCGAAACCGTATAACGCCAGACAATTTTACTCGTCAATGGGGAACCCCTGGGAGTCAATGGGTTAACAGACGCATGGTTTGTATTTTGTCACCTATCAGTGAACATCACGCTTTACATAAAAAAATGACAGAAGGAGTTAAATACTCACTTATTTTAAATGATGATTATGGCTGTACAAAACTGCTAATGATGAGCCCTTCGCTTACAAGTTGTTCATGACTGAACGGATGCACTGGCACGAAGTTTGTTTATTATCGCTCTCAATGCTTTCATGTAAATCTCGATGTTAAAAAGGTTTTTGTATGCCGTTTGTTGATAGGTTTACATTTTTTTGAAAGTAAACTTGATGATTTTTTTTGGCTTTAAAATACAAATAACCAGCCAGAAGGACTTTGCACCATTAAAATAAGCATATGGTCATATTTTTTGCTCTTTTAACCAGCGAACATGCAAATTATTTTCACATTCACCACGCTGGAAACGATTGAGAGTAAACAGAGACAAGGTGACAAAAGAAAGACAATAGGAGAGCTCATAAATACTAATGAGCGTTTTTGCATATGTGTTGATGCACATCCGCGTTTTTTTAACGCTGTTACGCTTTTTGCATATGCACGTTTTTGCGTATATTTTGGTTCGCTTATCTCCCATCTGCACTCTACCGTGTTCAAAAACAGTTAAATACCGAAGTCGAAATTAGTGTTCTACATTTTCTTGAAATCCCACGGATTACCTTTGTCAGTATAGCAAATGGTCGTCAAAACCCTGGGTCAACGAGAAGTCTGATAATTCAGCGACGTAATTTCTGCACCGAATACCTTGAACCAAAACATTCGAGAACCGCTTTCTGTAGGGTTTGATCATACCGCAATTCTGAACTTTTCAGAGTACCGCAGACCCCAATGTCCCCCTTGTTGTGCTAACTTCGTAAAATATAGATCATTGAGCATTGCTATCTAATTAACCAATCTCTCACTTAAAACACTTTCTAACTTACTTTAGGGCATATTTACATGAGATCGGGATGAACTCAGATTGGCATGAGTTCGTATCGACCTCCATACATTTCTTCTTATTCGTTTACATGAGATTGGCCTGAAAATGAACTGAGACTGGTCTGACTTTGTCTCGGTTGCTGGACCGGGGCAAAAAATTCTCGTACTGGTCTGAGTTCGTACCATTCTCATGTAAATGACAACAAATCTCAAACCGGGTCAAGAAATTTCAAGCCTGTATGCTTTTGGGTCAGCCATATATTTATTACCGGTAGACAAAACATATTTCGTAGGATCTTTATATTAGCAGGCAAGTCAGAACTTTAAAGAAAACAACAAAACTTTTAAGTTTATAAGACATGTTTCGACAGAAACTTCTGTCATCTTCAGTTGATTAATGTACAAAGCGTTAGAAGTTGAATTTATAAGTAAAAAAAGTGCTAATTTTGCTAGTAACAACGGAATGTACATAAAACATGACAATGTGAGAATTAAAAGCTTAGGATAGTTTTAGATTTACTTGATGTAATTGTTGATTCAAAGAAGGTTGTTCTCTTTGAATATGAATAGCCTCTTTTATCTTAAGTTAAAAAGTCGTAGAGGCCAGGCACCAAGCATTTAGTCCCGCTTTCATGTAAATGGCTGCTAAACTTTCATACCGGTACAAGTTCATAATGGTCTGAGTTCGTCCCCGTCTCATGTTAATACTCCCCTAGTATACATACTTACTTTTTTTTCAGTATGAAATACTATTATATCCAGATTATCTTTTAAGCTTTTTCCACCTTTCCCTCCCAAGAGTGACAATAATATCTTTTACACTAACACCAGTCAATTTTACTGGTCAATGGGGGCCAGTTCAATGTTTAAAGGGTTAATAGTTAACATCTATACATTCACTAAGAAATTATGTCCCTATTGACTCCTGAACCACCCCCCATCGTCTGGAGTTAGACAGAGTAAAGTATAGTAAGTCCCACTACTAGGAGTCAATGGGTTTAAACAAGAAATCTCTCCTTACAAAATTTGAAACTGTAGTAAAAATTATGTCCAAATCCTTGATTTTCATCAGGAAGGTTTGTTATGTGACCACCTCATAACAATGGCTACAAAGACATAGGTGCACCAGCATCATAGATTTACTTGTGTGTTTATTTTAGGGGGTAAAACAAGACGCGATGACAAGAATGAGAATGCTCTGGGAAATTCCACACGTGATGAAACAGAGGAAGCAGGCAGTTTGAAGTCAGGGCCTCAAGATGAAAAATCGCAGAAACAACAATATGACAACTCAAATGGATCTTCCAAACCAAGTAAAGGGCAGCCAATGATGTCCCTTAGTCCAGACCATCCAGGTTCCCCTGATTGCTCTTTAGTTGTTGGGTGTCCAAGTTCAAGTGAATCACCAGACATGAAAACCACAAAAAAGAACAAAAGTTTAGCCACCGATATCAGTGGCGCCAATGCTACACCAGTAGAATCAACTGGGCCTCAAATTCCTGTAAATAATGCTGCATCTGCAAATTTGTTTACACCACCTGGCTTAAGAGCATCCAAAAGTCACTTAGGTGATTCTGATGCTCAAAATTCGGAAAACATTGTTACCTCTTCAAGTGGTGTTACAGACTACGGTCACTCATCAGGGGCAAATCAATCAAGCACTGCCGCCTCCACATGTACCAACTTACCAACTCAAATGCCTCAAATTGACGTTGAAGTCGCTGATCAACAACAAGGATCACCATGCAATACCCAAAGTGTTTCTGATACTTCTTCCAGATCTCTATCTCAAAATCCTGAGCATAGTGAAGTATCATCAAGTAGACTTGCAGCCTCAAATCAAGCGTCGCAGATGAACCAACCTGCTATAAATACCAGGGATCCCCCTAATCCTGAGATGGAAGACCTGTCAGGAATGTTCAGAAATGAGAATGACAGTCTGGAAAGTGTATCTGGCCATCCAATCCAAGAAGAACAAAATAATGCGGAGGCATCGCAAAATGAGGCAACTGTCAATGCTTATGAGAACTTTTTTGGTAAGTTAAGGTTATAATACCACTTTTTTAATCCGTCATACAATGTACATACAGTCATAAGAGAGGTACATGTACCTAAAGTTAGCCTGAGCTGAAGTCAACTGCATTTTTTTAACCCTTTCACGTCCAAACCAGCCTAAACCAGCCAGACTTCAATGGGGAATCCCTGGGAGTCAATTGGTTAATCACTCACTCAAAAACTATGTCCCCATTTAACATTATGTCTCAGCAAATACTATGAGGACAATGTTAGGGTAACAATCTTTTTTTTGCAAGACTCGACATTTCGACCAGTTCCCAGTTGGCTTGATATCTTATAGGTAATATTTACAATATGAGCGGCAGATCTGTATGTACAAACTCGAGGTAAAGCTTAGAGCTTGTAAATGTGATACAGATCTGATGCAAATATTGTAAATCTTAGCATTTGTACACTAGGTATTTTTGGTGATTGAAGACATTTTAACAGGGAAAATTGAATGAAACGTTTCTGTAAATGAAGAGAAATCTAATTAATAATGATTTTGAGAAACATAGAAATGTAAAAACTAGGGATAAAAAGTTAAACTTCCGACCTTTCGGCAGCCTTGTGACGCTTTTATCAAGGAGTTGGAAATGGAATATGTGAAGAGAAATCTGTGTCAGATATACAGATATTGGTTAATAAAACATTCTTTTGTTTTACCATGATCATGAAATATTAATGAATTTTATAAGAGCAACTTTTTTTTCTCAATTCTGTTGCAGTTTGTTGAGTTAACTTTTGTTTTGTTCAATCAAAAACATGGGGACTTATGGTTAATTTGCTGGCCAGTGGTCAATTGTGAGAAACATGCACCATTGACAGAAGCTTCATCCCTGGCTTGTACATGTATCAAGCTATGGGAAGATTGTGATACTGAAATTAATCAGTAACACAATTATCTTCCACAAAGTCAGGTGTCTGGTCAGTTATGTTTTTGATATATTTTCATGGGATTGTTAGTTTCAGAAAAGATTCTTGGTGACAAATTTCTCCTGGAAAAGTTAGCGGTTCGTCTGGACCGCACACCAAATCGTGCTATTAAAAACTGGGAACATTTGGCCTGTACAAAGGAAATAGCTGCACCTCTGGAGATGCGTCTCAAGTGCAAACTAAGTAGTGAAAAGAGGTATACTATGATGTTGTTTGAAGTGCTGACTGCAGAACATGAAGAGGATAAAACAGTAAAGGACTTAATGGATGCATTGACAAGAATGAAGAGAAACGATGTTAAGAAAATAATTACAGATGTTTTTCCAGGTACACTGTACTAATGTCAATGATAATTCTGCAATTTAGACAAAGTTGAGTTATAATCAAATTGGATCAGAGTTTACCAAAGTGTGACTTATGTGTGCCTGAATATGGTAAACAGCTTGTTACAAGCTCCTTCCCATGCTTGCTTGTCATTACAGGGCTGTCAATCAATCAGATATCCTTTTTATAGGTTAATTATGCCAACTGGGTTGTTTTCTGCACAAGCCATGTTCGCAAAAAGTATAAAACCAACTTTACAATACTAGCAATGGTAAACTTAATTTTCATCTACAGAACCCATTGTTACCCGCCATGTTTTTGGGTGTTACTCAGGTTCTACATGTACCAGGTGTTTTAAAGTGGTTTACATGTAATTAGTGCAATTTAAATGTCAATGTTAAAATGCAACTATGACCAAAAAATCAATTCTTATTTCTCTGTTTGGATTTCAAAACTATGTCAACTAAACACTGCATTATACAAGTTTTAAGCCTTGATTTTAAAAAAGCACCTGTTTATTTTAACTGGATTTTTCCAATTTAATGGTCTGCCATTACTAACTTTAAAATCTTGAGAGAGCTGGGTCAAGGAGAAAATGACATTAAAGACTCACTATCTTAAAAATGCAGTCAGGGTTGGAAATTAATGCTCCACCGCTTGCCAGGTGAGTGTCAGAACTGTTTTGGCAGATGCTAATCAAGGATCACTCGCCTGGTTTGGTGAGTATGATTTTCATATATTCAAGACCGTAACTTCACTTTCTGCTTTAAAATAAGTACAGTGCCTACGAGCAATAGCGGCTCTTCAATCTGGCAGATGTGAGTTTTCTAGCTCCGCTAAATGCTGTTCCTTTTATCGTTTTCCTTTCACATTGCTTGACTGGAGATCCCTATGAAAATCCCGTTTACGGTACCTTTAAGGTACATGTAACAACTTATGCGGCCCTGATAAAATTGATCCTTTCAGACAGCGATTTCACGTGTCAAAAAGCACAGTGTGACTCTAACTCCAGTTCAGGGTCCTTGTGGAACGAAGGTTATAAATACTGGCCACTTCTCTCTCACATGCAAGCTTCGGGTGCAAGTTTTCCTGTGGCTTCTGGTAATGTGCGGCTATGTACAACTAAATTCAGGGCCTTGCCTATTCCTCTACGGGATATGCACCAAACCAGGGAAATCCAACCAAAGAGGAATTCAGTGTGACACATGTGATACTTGGATACTTGGTACCATACTCGCTGTATGAACATGGATGTACTTGCCTACAAAGCACTGGCAAATTCATCTTGTATCCGGGTTTGTGACAACTGTGACCTGCCCAACTTCTCTAGCTCTTTGCTTGAGTCATTTGCTTTTATCGATTCTCCAAATCCTTTTTCTCCCATGAGTGGATTAATTACTTCTGAATTAACTTCTACGCCACATGACCAGGCGCAGAGACACTTGTACTTCAACTCGCCTTGTAGGCATAGGAAGCAGACCTCTTCAGATAGTGACTCAACTACAGGTCCAGAGCCACTTCATGACATCCGTCCTCATGAAAGCCTAATTCAACCCCCTGAGAGCTTTCCAGATCTTTCGCATCGCAGGCATGATCAAATATGGGTGTGCATATGAACTTCTGCAGTGTTGTTAATCATAACCAGCTTTTACAACTTCATCAGTTTGTAGAGACCTATAAACCTGATGTCATCCTAGGCTGTGAATCTCACCTTGATAGATCAATTAACAGCAGCGAAATATTTCCACCTGCACATAACCCCCCACCAAACCGTAAGGATCGGGGACCATGGGCTCAAAGGTGGGGTCTTAATTGCAGTCCACGGTAACATCATCTTAGTGGAACGCTTGTCACCACCAGATTGCAAGATTGGTATGGGTTAAGCTTTCACACTCAAAATGGTGAAATTTTGTTTGGATCTTTTTATTGCCAGCCTGGCTCTACCGTTAATATCATGGACCAGCTAAGACTTTCAATGTGCAACCTCAGGGAACTGGCTGGAATTGGAGGCAGTCACGTAATTCTTGGTGGCGACTTCAACCTCCCAGATATTAACTGGGAGAATGGCTCCAAATGCAAAGGCTATCAATGAGAAAATGTTGGAGATTGTAGATGACTTTAATTTTCACTTTACAGGTGGATGCAGCAAACTATCACTCAGTGTCATTAACATCAATCCCTTGCAAAATCCAGGAGCACATAACGTTTCACAACGTCATGGCTCACCTTGAAGAGCATCTTAGTTGATTACCAGCATGGTTTTAGTCAGCATTGCTCATGTGAGACTCAACTGATAAATACCCTCAAGCATCTAGCCCAATCACTAAACTACAGGATTCAAACAGACCTGTTGATATTAGATTTCTCAAAGGCATTTGACAGTGTTGTGCAGAAGTGCTTGCTTCTCAAGCTTGACTATTATGGTATTTGTGGTCAAACTTTGGATTGGGTGCAGGCGTGGCTAGTAAATAGAACCCAAAAAGTGGTCCTTGAGGGCTGTTCCAGTGCTGAAGCTAAAGTTCTATCAGGAGTCCCCCAAGGAACGGTTCTTGGACCCCTTTGCTTCCTACTGTATGTAAATGATATGGGTAGCAAGATCTCATCACACTTAAAATTATTTGCTGAATTGACACCCTCCTGTATGCAATAATACACAGCCAAGCTGAAGGACAAAGTTTACAGAGTGACCTGGACCAACTCGCAGCTTGGTCTCAAATATGGCAAATGAATTTCCATCCCCCTAAGTGCTACAGTGTATGTGCTGTGTATTTACCGATCAAAAAAGCCCGTTGCCCATCAATATACCACCAGGCATACCAAGGGATTACCATCATTGAAACTCTTAATTGGAAAATGCATGTTTTAAATGACATTGTGAAGAACAAAGCCAATAAGACACTAGGATTCATCAAAAGAAATCTTTACTCTTACCCGGAGAGAATCAAGGCTCAGGCATATCTTTCACTGGTTAGACCTACATTAGAATATGCTTGTGCATCATGAGACCTCTACAGAAAATATCAAATAGACACGCTAGAGCAAGTCCAGAGACGGGCTGCTTGTTTTGTGACCAGACAGTTTACAGTGGCCAACACTACAGCACAGGAGGCGAATAGCAAGGCTATGCATGCTCTACAAAACACTTAACAATGAAGCTGAAGTTACTGTTCCGACTACATGTCCAGCATCAGCAACTCCAATGGACCCGCCACTCCCACCCACTTAAGTTTACTGACACTTCAGGCAACGTGTGATGGGTACAAGTTCAGAACGATTAGAGATTGGGCTGAGGAACAGTTTGAATGTGGACATTTTACAATCAAACTCAATTTACTCTTTTAAAAGAGCTCTGGGCTCTGCCCTAATGAATGAGTGAACTGATTTTAATTATTTATATACATGTACATGTACTGTCATATTTATTTAGATTGATTTATTTATTTATATATTTATTTTATATGTCACTTGAAAAATGTCCTTATTTAGGGTCTTGCATGTTATGAGTGTAGATGTAGCTAACAACTCTGAAATCTCCAACAAAATTGGTTCATAAGAAGACAAAAATGACTTCCGTTTGAGTGATTGTTACATGATTGTTGTATACATAAAGTACTTACCCACTTGTGCAAAGTAATACCTGTGGTCATAAAATACACTGACTCATGCAGGGAGCCAATGGACATTGCGCACCGCTATTACGGACATGTACCTTTCTTCAGGTTGTGTATATTGAATGTGTTTTAAAAGTGGTCTTGTCCAAATGTGGAAATATCTCCTTCCTGTATCAAAAATGTGTAGTGATAAGAATACTGCTAGTGATAGGAATATCACTCCTCCTCTGAAATACAAGAAGACACGGGCAAGGAAAATTTCACCAAAGTGGCAAGTTGGCCGTACATGGTTGCAAAATATGGTGGAAAAGGTATAATTTGTCTGTCGTCCACTGAGGACAGAAAAGTGTTAGAAATGCAGTATGTTGTCACCTCGAGTAAATTTATTGGTGGGTACTCAAGCTAAAGCTGATGCAGAATCATTTTCTTATCTCGAGAAAAGTGCAGCCCACTTCCTTGCAACCCATTGTCACAGGGCAAAACTCCACCCAAAAATGACGCGTAAGGTATGAAACGTAAATGGTTGCATGTATATTTTATAATTTGTGGGACAGAGAAGAGGGCAGTTTTTTGTAACAGAGAAGACTGGGCAAGTGAAAACTGATGTGGGTGAGTGAGATTTGAAGGTCACTTGCCGAGATGGTGAGTGTTACTAAATTTTAGTTTTCAACCCTGTGCAAAGCATGTGTACCCAACTGAATTATTATGCAGCACAGGGGTTTTATGCTTTCAGACTCAAAACTATTCTTTTGCATATATAATAAGATGCATTTACATGCTGAAATTTGAAAGTTGTGACTAAATGATGTCACTTTTCCCTATATCCAACCCTTGACGTCCCATTGGCCAGTTTTGAATGTGAGTAATGGTGGACCATGAAATCCAAAACCTCCACTCAAAGTAAACAGCCTTTGGATAAAAATTAAAGCTGAACAGTTTGCCAGGCAGGTGTTAAGCAAACACTTTTTCAAAATTTGAGGGAAAAAGTGGTTTTCTTGATCATAGTAGCACTTTAGTCTCAAGGTTTTTATAGACAAGCACTAGTGCTCTGTTTATTAGGAAGACAATAAAATCAACTTAAAGCAGAAAAAATCAAATGATTTGAAATGACCTCATTTGAATGAATGCTTTCACATTGTTTTGCACTAGTTCTGTGGACTAGCCTCTGCAAATTCACCATCAAAGGCATTAAGATGTAATTAATGACACTGATTATTGTTTTCAGACCTTAAATAAGCTTTTACTGACAAGTTTTAATCATTAATGGTCTGCAGATGCTGCAAATTCTTCACAGGAGTTAAGTGAATTCATTGCCAGTCATAATAACTTCAATGCAGTTGCTGATGTGGCTACCCTATTGGATCAGACATCCAATGTTAATAAGTACTGGTTTCATCTGGGCCTAGAGTTAGGAGTCTCTCGTGTACGCTTAAAAGAGATTGAATATGGGCAGTCTACCCAAGATCTCATGGAGTATCTCTACACCAAGAAACCACGCTTGACAATTGGGACCTTTTGTGGAGTGATTGAAAACGATTTAAAGAGAAAGGATGTTTTGAAGATTCTAAGACCATTTGTTGAAGGTGAGTGTCATGTTTGTCAGCATGAAATGGTACCAAAAAAAGGTTTGGTAATAAACACTAAATGAAGTTTAGATGTTTCTTTAAATTCTGATTGTAAGTACTATTAATTAGTCTCCTTCAATCCACGGGCAGTGTGGCTGAATTTTTTTATTACAAATTTGTTATGAGCTAAAAATCAGCCGAAAAAATTGCCCTATACTTATACTTGAGTAGAGCCAGTTGGGAAGCCCTAGAAATATCAGATAATTAGCATAGCAATTGCTCATAAAAATCTCCGTAAAACCAACTTCAGTTCAACTTGAGTTCGTCTTTGATGACATTGGTTGGGCATTTCGTTGACAACAGGAAAGTTAAAGTAATAAAATGTAAGTGGGTTAAATATAAACCTCTGGACATGCCTCTTTAGACTACGGTAGTATCTGTAACTTTGTAGGTGGGGCATTTTATAGTAAAACAGACTGATGTTTGCTTCACTTCATCGAATCGTCTGAATCCAAACAATCTCAGTATGCGAGTTTAGTTTAGTAATCTGGCAAACGTTTTCCAAGATGGCAGGTTATTTTACGAGCCATTCTTCAAAACTCTTTGGTGTTCTTTTTGTCTACCAAATCTCCTTTCTTTGTCAACGCTAAGAGAAAGGTTAATGTCAAATAGGAAGATCACATTTTCAACTTGGCTCACATAAAAAGGTAGTAAAATCTTCCTCAAGTAAACTGAAATACTTGTGTCATGCATGTTATAAGGTTACAAGAGCTGGCAAACTTCACCTAAAGTAGTTCTTTTTCATCCACTGTAACTGCAATTATTCTCGCAAGTATGAAATTAACTTTTAGGAAAACTCTATTGATGATGGATGTGAATTTCAGCTTTTTAGCTAGAAATAAAGAAAAATCAGTTTTTGGGTCTTGAAAATGGGGAGTCAACTTATACACAAGTAAATACGGTATATTGTAGTTGAAATTTTTCCTTGGCTGAAAATTTTCCAAACTAGTTTGTTTTTTTACTTTTCTTTGTTTTAGATTACAATAATGTATGTCTATGAGACAAAGAAAAGTAAAAACCAAACTAGTCTGAAAATTTTTTAACTACAACATATATATACATATGAAAACTGTGACATAATGAGAAAAACGAAGTCCATTTACACTCATAAAGAAGCTGAGCTATTAAAAAGTAACATCTAATTAGTGTATACTGGCCTAACATTTGAATTACAATAACACTGAAGAATACAATACCACTTGTCAGAACGGGCACTGATTGACTTTCTCCACTTTTAAAAATGATGGCATACCATTCTGACATTTCCATAAATAGTTATGAAACTTAAAGTGCACCTTACCCAAAAATATTTTTTTTGCTAAAATGAATCTTTGCTACTGTTCGAAACGCTTTGCGGCCATTTTTTCATTTTTCTAACAAATCCTGCCATTTTTTAGGCTTCGAAAGTTGCGAAAATCCAAGCATCTTTTGTTCACGACCGAGTCAGAAGGGGAGTGGGTTTATTCCTGATTTGACGTCACAATCTACTTTGCATGCATTTTTACAAAGAGTTAATGCAATGTAAATCAGTTTGTGACGTCAAATCAGGAATAGACCCACTCCCCTTCTGACTCGGTCGTGAACAAAAGATGCTTGGATTTTCGCAACTTTCGAAGCCTATAAAATGCCAGGATTTGTTAGAAAAATGAAAAAATGGCCGCAATGTGTTTCGAACAGTTGCAAAGATTCATTTTAGTGAAAAAAATATTTTGGGGTTAGGTGCACTTTAAGGAGAAGGAAAATGTGATTAATCAAGACTAAATCTTTTCTAACATCAAATTTGCCAAAAGTAATATCCTCTTCCTTAAAAATTTTCAACAAAATTATTATTATTATTATTATTATTATTATTATGGCATCTTTGTTTCTTTCTCAATATCTCATTTATACCAAAAAAGCGGGATTTTTTTCCTTTTTAAAATTTTGCCTTTGTTTGAAGAAGAACTTAACAATTTGGGTTTTCTTAAGTGGATACTTGTCTCTTGGCTTCTGTCAGTGTGCTGAAGCTTTCCTCCAGTGTTAGGTTGTATCCTCCGAGGTAGTCTAAGACTATGTTGAACTTTGCTACTTCGCTTTCCTTATACATGTCCTCTATTCCTGCTCTCAATTCTGTGTATTTCTCTTGCTTAAGTTCCGTCTTTTCCTTTATCCTTCCTACTTGACCTACTGATCCCTCAAGCAAATACCATTTTTTCTTGACCTTGTCCCACACGGACATACATGTATCTATACGATTGGCAACATTTGATGGTGCTCTCTATAGATGAAATGGAACATTCCATACTTTGCTTGTAGTATTCTCTAGTACTGATTGAGGTTGTTTTTGTTGGTACCAATAGTTTGCTGTAATCGTTTTCCAGGTATACATACTTGTGTAGTAGATAGTGGTAAACATAAACATGCTTAGAACATGTGTTGTGGATTCGATGTTTTCTTTACACAAGCGGCACTTGGTATCTGATATCTGTGCTTGAGCCTTGCTTTGTTTGTAGGTCTTTGTACAATGTAGGCAGAAGTTGCTGTCTGATATTTTTGTTTACGTTTTAAACAATGCCTGGTATGTTTTTCCATGTGCTATGGATCGTGTTTGCATTTGGTGACATTTCCAGATCTCTGAGCTGTTTCATAGTCAGTTGTCCAAGCCATTTTTGGTTTTCAAGTTCGTTAGTGAATTTTTTGTCAACAGCAGCTTTGAGAATGCCTTTGATTGCTTGCGTGCTTGCTTTGTCGATTTCTGTTTTGCTAATTGCAGTAATTACAGTGCCTACTTCATTGAAATTTTTGGGAGCACTTGTGCTTCAAGTGTATATTTCTAGGCATACTGCCAAAATTTTAGGCGCACAGCAGAAAATGTTAGGAGCACATTTTGATCCTGTGTTTGTTATTTTAGCTAAGGGTGACTTACTTTTCATTTGAGACAGCAATAAAATTGTTGTGTTTTTAAATCTTAATCAACTTGACTTCTCAATTTCAACAACAAGTTATTATTACATGTTATCATCATGTTAAAGTACGTTTGAGATAACAGAAAAGTTTTCATCATGTACTTGTATTTCCTTTTCAATGTACACTTGTAACCAAAGAGAATATACTTGAAGACCGGAATAGATACACAACTTCATAATTGACAAGATCAGACTTTATGCTGTCGCAAATGCAGAAATAAATTCTGCGCATTTGACTTCGTTGTCGTAGGTTGGACTGATGTCAACTCGATTCATTTCATAAAGCTAAAGCAGCGGCCAGTACTTTGTGAACGGAAGCTCTTCTTTTGCTGTTATATAAGCATTGTTGAATTTGACTTGAAGCTCTTTCCGCTAGGCTGTTTCCTGTCTGGCCAAAACTCCTTGAGGTACTTTTTGCTGCCTTGCTGCTTTCGATTTACTGCCACCAATAAAAAACAGTCCTTGCAGTAAAGCTCTTGCACCTATTGACTTTCCCTGCTAGGAGAGGTCTCTTTTCTTTTTGCTTTGTATGGGAAAAGAGGCCTCTGCCAGGTGTCGAAACTCGCTTTTATCCAACGGCTGCCCACAACCTTGGACGGGACTCTTCAAACTGCATACCCCACAATATGTTTGCTGACTGACTTGAACCTGCTGTGTCTCGCAAATTTCTTACAGTAATTCCGCTGTTGTTAAGTAAGCCTACAAAACATGAAGCATCATTTGAGGATTTGGTCGCTAAGTGACTAACACAGTGAGTTTCGACCCATGCTTGAGGTCTCTTTTCCCGTTCTTGTCAGCCAAGGGAACGCAAAAGAAAAGAGACCTCTGCTAGCAGGGAACCATTGACGAAGGATGAAGATGAATGCACGGGGAAAGCTTTTACAGTATCTGCAGCACATCAATTCTTTTTCTTAATCCCACTCTAGCTGCTCGAATTCGTTTAACTCCGCTCTTTGAAATTTGTATATTTTTCTTTTCTTGCTCGTTGGCTCATACTCTTTAGTTTTATCATGGACTGATTTAGTGACGTGGTATCATTCGAGGCAGATTTACACGCTTTTGTAGAATGTGAAGGCTGGCTCTTTAACAGAAAATAATTAAATACAAGACAATGCAATTACGATGACTTCACTGCGATATAATTCACTTTTATAACAAATTTCGTTCCAGGAAGAAAAAGGCTCATATTGTTGACCCTCTCTTGACCTTCCACTATCACAAACGTTTGACATGCGCAATAAGAATGTTCTTTATTCGTTGTCTTTATTTGCTTGTATCAGCGGAGTTTTAACAAAACAGAAGAGTATGGGATGGAATGAAACATCAACCGGAAAAAACAGACCTTTACCGGTGTTGGGTGAATCCATTGAGAAAATTGACGACAAATAAACACACATTGATGAAAGGAAAATAACGTAACTTTATTATGTAGGGTCAGATTTTGTTATTTATATCTTTATATTTGTTGATTGGAGCTTCTGTTTCGTGACTTACCACTCCGAGTACGCAAGTTTTGTCAGGTGAAAAAGCAGAGAGGCAATTCAGTCGCGCTGTATTTGAGCTTTTAAGGCGCGCAAGTGCGGTCACACATGATTTTTAGGGTGCACAGCTAAAAATTTAGTCCCGACGAATTTGTAGTGGTCATTCGTGTTTAATACCTTTCGTCGTTGTCATCGTCGGCCTCCTGCCGTCTCATAAGATGATGGAATGCACCCGGTGGATTCAACCACACTTCAACCAGGCCTATACGTGAAAGGCAGTCTCTGTAGCTTACAAGCCGGATGGTTCTTGATTTGAACACTTATTATTTTATTTTTTTTACTTTATGTATTTATTTATTTATTTTATTATTATTTTTTTTAATTTAATACCATACCATACTTACGTCACTAACAATACTAATACTTACACTTACATTACATCATAATTGGTGATTGATTAGTGATTGATTTTGAAGACTTGGTTGAAGACTTTCCTGCTGCTCTTTTCTGCTTAAGACTGACAGTGTGTAACTGCTCGGCTTCTTCGGTTCCAACTGACACAGCAGCTTTCCATAGAGATCTTGATTCAGTAGTTGCCTCCCAAGACTGTGGGCTGATCCCAGCAGATTTCAGGTCACGCTTGCAGGTGTCTTTGAAGCGTAGCCCTGGGCGACCACGAGGTCTAGAGCCTGATGAGAGCTTGCCGTACAGTAGATCTTTGGGTATTCTACCGTCATCCATGCGGCATACATGGCCCAGCCAGCAAAGATGGCGTTGGCTGAGGAGCTTGTAGATAGATGGAAGTCCTACGCACTTGAGCACATCGGTGTTAAATATTTTATCTTGCCAGCTGATGCCGAGGATGCGTCTGAGACAACGAAGATGGAAACTGTAAAGTCTTCTCTCCTGTGCTGTGTAGGTTGTCCAGGTTTCACTGGAGTAGAGAAGTGTGCTCAGGACACAAGCTCTGTACACCTGCATTTTGGTACTGATGGTGAGGTTGTTGTCGGATCATACTCTGTTGTGGAGCTTAGACAAAATTGCTGAGGCCTTTCCTATTCTAGCATTGATCTCTGGTTCTAGCGAAAGATTAGCGCTGATTATTGACCCAAGGCACTGTAATTTCTCAACTGAGTTGAGCTTGTAGTTTCCAAGATAGATGCACGGTGGGTGATCAGTGCCTTGACCCATCACATCAGTCTTCTAAATGCTGATGGTAAGACCGAACTCATTGCAAGCTTTAGAGAAAAGGTTGATCAGTCTCTGGAGGGCCTCGCCTCAGTGGGTGGGGAGAACAATGTCGTCTGCAAAAAGAGCCTCCCTGATGATGACAAGTCTGACCTTGGTCTTAGTGCGAAGTCTTGCTAGGTTGAACAGCTTGCCCTCAGATCGCGTATGAAGGTATACACCATCTTCGTTGTTTCTGAAGACGTGTGCTAGAAGCACTGAGAAGAATATCCCGAACATCCCTGCTTGACTCCACTATGGATAGGAAATGGTGTTGACATTTGCCCGTTGTAGCAGGTAGTGCTGTACATATCCGTGGGGAAGGACTCTATGATGGAAAGCAGCTTAGGGGGGCATCCGATCTTCTTCAGGGTGAGGAAAAGCCTGCTTCTGCTAACGAGGTTGAAGGCCTTAGTTAGATCAATGAAGGCGAGAAAAAGTGGTTGGTTCTGCTCCCGACATTTCTCCTACAGTTGCCTGATGGAAAAGATCATATCGACAGTTATCGACCTGCCGGCCCTAAAAGCACACTGAGCTTCAGGCTAGACGCGAGTTGCTAGTATATACAGTCACTCCAGAACTACTCTAGCCAGGATCTTGCCCACTATGCTCAGCAGGGAGATCCCCCTGTAGCAGTTACAGTCACTGCAGTCACGTTTGTTCTTATAGAGGGTTATGATCTTGGCGCCACGCCAGTCCTGTGGAACTGAGCCCTCCCTCCAGAACTGTATGAGTAAGTTCTGCAGGTCAGGGATAAGTGCGTCTTTTCCAGACGTAATCACTTCGGGGGAATGCCGTTCTCACCCGGGGCCTTGCCGCTCGATAGGGAGTCGATAGCCCTGCTGAGTTCTTGCATTGAAGGCTCCTCGTCCAGTTCCACAAGAGTGGGCACTTCCAAAGGCAGCATCAGTAACTACGTTTTGAGTTGAGTACAGTTCTAAATAGTGCTCCACCCAATGATCCATCTGCTTCTTCTTGGATTTGGATTTCAATGGGACACTCTTAGTAATAACTAATGGTCCTGTGGCCTTTTTAATGCCTGCATACATGTCACCGGTATTTCCACAGTCGGCATTGGACTGGATCTTCTGACTAAAGCTTCATCCAGTAGTTTGGCATCTACTGCGTGCAGCTCTCAATGCATCCCTTGTAGGCTGACATGTATTGCTCACATGGGCTAAATGTACAGCGCGCTTTGCCTCTATTACGGGCGCCATTTCCTGCCAGTTGGCTTCAAACCAGTCCTGGTTGTGATGTTCCTTTCTTCTAAAAGCCTCGAGCCCAGATTGGTAAAGGGTGTCTCGCAATAGAGTCCATTTCGATTCAGCTGTCACTGCAGATGAGTTAGCATTCCCCAAGGCTGATTTTAGGGAGTCACGAAGCTTTTGTACTCTCAGTGGACATGAGGCTCAACTGGCATTAATACGCGGGAGACACTTCGTATTGAGTGGTGTATCTTACGTGGGACGAGGTGGACGACAGAGCAAACAAGAACGTGGTTGTGGCGGGGTAGTACCTGATTGTCTAAGGGCTGCCTGGATTAAGGCGGATGGTGACTACCCAATGGAATTGAATCCTCCCACCGTTGAGAGCAACCCCTAGTGCCCAGCTGTACGCCAATAATATTGGGCATGGATTTATAACTGGTAGACTGTTGCTCCCCGTGTTGTGCCTACGCTGAAAGACAGCAAAGTTGGAGTGTCCTCTCCAGGTGCAAGCCTGGGCAGATTAATATGGAGGACTAACTGTTGCCCATGCAGTAGGTCCCCCCTCTCCTCGCGGCTGATGATGAAATGCATAAGCAGGTACGCCTGGCATCAGGGTGACGCAGGAGTTGCTGGGATGATGTTGTAGCAATGATCGCCGCCTAACAGACTCCACCTCCGGATTTTTCCTCACGGTTTACTCCTGAAGTCTCTCCCACGAGTGAGTAGGTCGCGAGACAGCAACGTTTGATTTTGGAGTTTTCTCTCCAAGATGAGTTGCCAACCAAGGCTAAAGAGCCTTATCATACCTTTAGTTCTTCGATATCCGATAACTGTACGTTCTTGTTGCTTGGTTTGATTTTTCCTCGCAGAATGTCAACAGTTGGACACTTATTCAACCCCCAAACAAGTCTGATGTCTTCAAACATGTTCTTTGTTGTCTTGGTTATTAGTAAGGATTTTTACACGGACTTGTGATATGTTTTTAAATCTATGTATAGTAGGTGTGTAAGCTTCTCTTGTTTGTCATGTGAGGTAGGGTTAGGCTTATTATTGTTATCATGGCAGTAAAAACTTCTGGATGCCCAGATATCCTATACGATGATTGGGCGGCAAGCCGTAACCAATCAGTGCAATGACCAAAGTCCTTACAATTAAAATTCCAATGACAGTTCCTGATCGTGAAAATCGTAGTAATTAAATTCTGAACCTAATTGCTATTCATAAAATCCTCAATCTTAATACTTAAACTTCTATTCATCACTATGGAAACACTTAAATGTAATAAAACATATCTTTATCTCAAAAACTTAAAGTGCCTCGCAATATTGAGTGAGCTTGTGATGACTCAGACGGTCTTCTGTATCTGCAGAGCTATTGTGTCGCTTTTTTCTGCCACTAGCTCTTTAAGTGCCTTCCTGACATCTCTTGAGTAACCTCCGAGTTCATCCACAATAATATTGTACTGTGACACGATGTTCAGGATATCTCTGCTCAAGCTGCCAGAATAATGGCCCGTACTTTGTTGTCTTCTCGGGAGCTTTCTCCTCCCTGTTTTCAACCCACGGGCAGCTCATTTCTATCACCGATACATTCTTGTTCTCCTTGTCCACGATGGTAGTGTCGATCCTATTCATCTTTACATGCATGTTATCTGCGTACAGGGGAATGTCCCAACATGCTATTGCCCTCTCATTCTCATACATAGGCTTAGGCTTGGTCTTCCAAAACCACGAAACCTCTGGTGTAACTGGGTCCAACGCCCTGATAACTTAGGATCAGATCTTAAGAGCGTTGTTATGCCTTGCCAAATACAAAGTCTGGGCTAATGCCCCACATCCAGCTAGGATAGGTGGGACACTCTCTGTAGCTTTTACACACATTCGACACCTTTCTTCTCTGCTGACACTCGTCCCAACCTTCCTCTGATAGAAAATCTCTGTTGGAAGTAGCTGTTGATAAAGTTCTTGTATACCAACAACTGCATGCGTGGGTGCTGCCTTCCAACAACTAAGCCAAGCAAAGCAGTCTCCTTGGTCTAAGTGCTCGTCCTCCCATCTGTTACTGATCATCTTCCCCTGCCACTTTTCTTCCTTCACTTTAGCTTGCACTTCTTCCTGATGCGCCTTAGCTATGCACCCCTTCCTTCTTTACCGTCGTCGGTGACGCACATTGGTTCCGGGTACTCTAGTTTGAGGTGAAGTCCCAACTCTTCAGCATACCTGCTCGCATCCTTAATAACTGAGTGCCGTCCTCCTTTCACTGACTTCTCTTCAAACATTCTTACTGCCTCCATAGCTGGATCCGGGTTACAGTAGAGCTTCATAGCCGCCTTTATCTTGACGACATCCTTGTATTTTGTCTCTGCTGAACTTAATCCTCTCCCCCCACACTTCCTTGACGGTGATTTCCTCCACCGTCTACCATTATCTTTCTTGCCTTTCTGTCTACTTGTTGCAGCTGCGCCAGTGGCCACATCTGCGTCCACATTAAATACGATAACACAGGTAGCGCATACTGGTTAGTTGCAACTACCTTAGAATGGTCTGAGAGTGGACTGGACCAAATAATTGCTGATCATTATCTGCGCAAGTACTCCTTCGATGCATTCTCAAGAACGCATTCTCTTCCTGCTTGGAATTCTCTATTACACCCAGAAACTTGTAAGTACTCTCTTCTCCAAGGCTCTTGATCGACTTCAGCTCATCAATCCCCCATATTCTCCGTTTGCTTACACACCCTCTCTTCACATGCACTACCGCACATTTTTTCTCATTCCATTTCAATCCAATACAGTCCATTCCTCCCTTTACAGTTCTCATGACTCTTTTATTATTATTATTATTATTAGTAGTAGTAGTAGTAGTAGTAGTAGTAGTAGTAGTCCGTGCAATCTCGGATGTGCTTATACCATCGCTCACAGGACGTAACTACTCTGAGGCAGAGCGCAATCTAGTAGCATTGCTGGTGTGTATGGGAGGTCTTGGGCTCATAAATCCATCTGAGAGTGCAGATGCAGAGTACTCAGCGTCCATTAGGGTAAGCGCTCCACTTGTAAGTAAAATAGAGGAGCAATCCAATGAGACCCCAGGTGAAGCTGAGGTACAACGACTG
>NC_090884.1:63279858-63284858 GCF_036669925.1 Montipora capricornis
ATTACTGCTTGATAGCTATAATTTGTAGTTTTGTTTAATTCATTTTATCTATTTTGATATTTTTTGTTCTTGCACCATTTATAATTTCTGAGATATCTTTTAAAAAGATACATTGACTGCCGACCGGTTGGCTGAGTTAGTAGAGCATTGGACTACGGGGTCTTTAATTGACCGGGGAAAAAGTGCTCACTTTGTAATTGCATCTGCAAATGGTTAGACTTTAAAGACTTCTGAGGCAAGGACTATAGAATGTTTTTGCATGACGGCACGGCGACCATGTTGGTGTACCTAAACAATGGAAGGGCGGCCATGTTGGCGTACCCAACTAATCCTCCAGGATTCTAGCTCTGTTACCATGCAAACCTTTTCTTTTGTTTTGGTGGAAAAACAAGGTTACTGATCACATGAGTGAAAACACTCTATAAATCGTCGGCACCGTCTCACAACCCTTCAATGTTCGTGTGATTCTTGTCATAGTCTCCCAAACAGAAGAGTAAATTGGTTCTGAAAAGCCCCGAAGGGAGTGTAAAATTTAAAAAGAAAGTACGTTGAATCGTGAATGTAAGCCTCCAGAAAAATGACGCGTCCTAGGGATTCTACCCTGTTGGATTAAAAACTATTACAGTTTTGGAAAAAAAAAATTGTGCTTGCGTTACGTCCCGTTTTCACACAACGCAAGCGAACGCCAGTATAAGCGCAAACACAAGGAAAAGGGAAAAGTATGATCCTTCCGGTTGTGCTTATGCTTGAGTCACGCCCGTTCGTCACGGTGAAATAAGCGCTCTTGTCTTTGCGTCGCTAGTGAAATAAATAAATAAATAAATAACTAGAAATGTTATTTATGGCTGTTCTGTTTTAAGTTTATCAGTGTCACTGAGAAACAAAGTATGACAAAAATATGAGGCGACGTTGTTGGGGAAATAATGCCTTTTATGAGGATGGTTAGTCGATGCTCCCATCTTATTGGGTAACTAAAGTAATCTCACAGAATTGTTAATAGAGAACTAGACAAGGTATAATTTATAGCTGTTGTGTTTTAAATTTATCACTGTCACTGCGAAGCAACGTATAACAAAAAAAATATATATATATATATATCTTATTGGACGATTTAGTGTGTAGTATAGTGAAATGTTTTCGAATCTCGCTATATTTTGGCGAGCCCGTGGGGCGAGTCGAAGTACAAGAGACGAGTAAACATATCCCACGATACTACACACTAAATCGTCCGATAAGCTATTTATCATCCAACTTGTTCGCACTGTATTTTTAGCAAGTGAATATTGTAAACAGCCGAAAATGTGTGACAGATTTGTACGCGGGGCACCTCAATTTGTCAAACCGGTTTCTACTGGCCAAATAACTAACTGTACAAATCAGTATCTTGGAATATTCGTACTCGTTTCGTGCGTTTTCTGTACAATAACTGATACAGATGGATTATAAGAGACCATGTTGTTGAGAGAATTACTGCCTTTCTATGGATGGTTCGTCGATGCTCCTCTCTAATTGGGTGACTGAAGCAATCCCACAGCACTATGAGGTGAATGCTAAATGCCGTGCGCAGAATCGGACAGTGGTATGAGTCAGGAAGCAATGAACAAAGGCATACGAGCCAGGCGACTCACAACCTTATTTAACAAAACGGTTCTTTCATTTTGCAGAGGTGGGGGGCAGAGAAAAGATGATGAAAGATGCCATTCCATTAGAGTCTGATACGATGAGGAGTATCTGCGTGTGTTTGAACAACCCCAGCCGCGTACTCAGAAATTGGAGGTACCTTGCAAAGTCACCTGAGTTAGGAATTCCAGATGAGGTCTATATGGATTGTAAGCCAGACAAATTAAAGAGCCCAACAGAAGGACTTTTAGAATGGGCAACTGCTAATAGGAACGATTTGAAGATTGGAGAGCTTTGTAGTGCTCTTAAAAGCATGGACAGGAATGATATAGTTGGGTATATTGCAGAATATTTTCAACAACAATCCACTGCTGTCCAACAGCATTAAATTTTAATACTTATACTTAGTATATACTCAACCCTCGGTTGCTGCATTTCTAGCTTTCTGATTGGTTCGCCAAATCCTGGTTGTCAGTGAATAACCGAGGCTTTGGAAAGTGTCAGTGTGTCAAAAACATTTCGGCGCGAAGTTTAAGTTTTGTTACCACAAAATGGCTGAAAATAACAGGTTTGGAGAAGTGTCTCCCTCGGAAATACAGCAACGTTTCGACAATGCCGTCCTGCAAGCTACAAAGAAAGCCACAAAGTTCGGCATAAGCATATTTAGTGATACGAAATTTTGAAATTCAAAAGCTCGTAATTCTCGCTGTCGATAATTTTGCGTGTTAAGATCATGTAGCAACACCACAAATTTTTACCTTAATGTTTTAAGTATACTAAAACAATTATTCCGTGGGTGCTTATTGGATATGAGGTTACTATAGCCAACGAGGCGCGTAGCGCCTCGTTGGCTATTTATCACCTCATATCCAATGCGCACCCATGGAATAATAAGCAACTACTCACCAAGTGGAGGTGGCTAGTGGTGGATATTTACCGAGCGGCGAAGCGGCAAGGGTGATATCCACCACTAACCGGAATAGTTGTTTTAGTATATACTAAAACAGTGATATGATATAGCACAAAAAGATAATTTAGACTCATTTATTCCTGCAAAGATTACATTTTCGGTCGCAAATTCCGCCCAAGGTGAATAGCAAAGGATATCAGGAGTTTGAGTAGCCAATCAGCGAGCAAGTTCAACGCTATCCACTGTTTTAGTATATACTAATTGTTAATTATTGCGACAGAAAAACTTCAGGAATGCAGGGGTGGTTAAATCCACCAAAATTCAAGTTCTCTAGAGTATCTGCAGTTCCTAATACCTGGAGTCCAGATGCTTCGTTTTACGTTCATGTGGCTTCGTTCTTTTTATCCATAAGCATTTGATTTTACACAATCTGATTTTAAGGAAGACATAAGCTTCTCTTCTCTTAATCTAATCGGTAGTCTTCTTTTAGTTTCACAATATAGATATATTTGCAATTAATATAAGTAAAACAATCCACAACAATAAGCTGGCTTAAAGCGTGTTTTAAGATCCATCATTATCCTTAAAATGTATATTAAATGTATCAAATCAGAGGAGATGTGCCAGTTCTTCGAAAAACGTGGCTATCCTGTCTCTGTGGTCAAAGCGGGCCATCATCGCGCCCAACAATTTGATCGACAGTCAGCACTACAAATGTCACAAAAAGATAAGAATGACAGAATTCCATTCACCCTTACTTTCCATCCTCATAATCACGCAGTCAAAAGCGGTTAGTGTAAAACGCAGACTGCAGACCAGGTGTAAAATGCAGACTGAGGTTATAACATAACTGTTGAAAAAGCCCAAACCCCTTTGAAATGCTAACCTTAGGCCTGTTAGCGTTTCTAATGGGTTTGGGCTTTTTCAGCAGTTAAATTATAACCTCAGTCTGCATTTTACCCCCGGTCTGCAGTCTGCGTTTTACACTGACCGCAGTAAAAAGCATCATTAATAATTTTAAATTACTCCAAAATGATCCCGAGACTGGTAGAATCTTTTCGCAACCTCCACTTATTTCATTCAAACGGGACATTCAAACTTTTTAGTTTGAAGCGCGCTCAAAACTAACGAGCAACCCGGCACTTTTAAATGTGCGCGCTCACGATGCAAAACCTGTCTTTACACTAGCAAGATATCGGGACCTAAGCGATCTGTTAAGATCACCTATCGTTTCACATGTACCTCCGCAAATGTCATTTATTGCATAACCTGTACATTTTGCAATAAATTATACATTGGTGAGACAGGTAGACCGATTCCGCGAACACCTTCGCCATGTAGAGAAGAATGACAAGGATGCATCTAAGCCAGTCACTCGTCATTTTAATCTCCCTAACCACTCCAAAAAACACATGGCTCTCTGTGGCCTTTCCCTGCATCAAGGTACGACGGAAAGCTGCAAGAATCTGGAACAAAAATTCATGTTCCAAATCGGCACCCTTAATCCTCACGGTGTTAACGAACGCTTTTCATTTAACTAATATATTCCTATTTTTCTAGTTGCCATGTTACCACCAATAGCATAGCTCCTACTCTACCATAAAAACTACATGTAACCCACAATTCCTCGATTCGCTCTGACGAAGGGCTAACGCTCGAAACGTCAGCTTTTAGAATCTCTGTACGGTGGCCAATTTACATTATCAACTCCGTTGATAAAATCAAATTTTTGTGTCTTATATTAGTCTTTTCGAAATAAGCGGCTAATTTACGAAAGACATTCTGTCAAGCCATTCTGTCATGTTTTGCAAGGATACTTTTGAAGATATTCTGCTTTTGGTATATTTGTGCATCTTATAACCTGTACACTTTCATATTGCGGATCGTACCAGTTTGCCCCTGTGAACTTTTAACCCTTCAATTCCGAAGGGAAACAAACCAATTTTCTCCTTACTTTATTTATACAAATTGAGCAGGATTTACAAACCCCTCCTTGAGGAAAAAACACTTTGATCCTCTAAAGTGGTACTATGATAAAAAAATCAGATTTTTTACCTTTTCATAACTGTGTTAACTAAACCTAAAGTGACCCAAGTTTTAAGCCTTAATTTCAGAAAGGCACTTGTTTATTTTAACTGGAACTTTCCAATTTAATGGTTCACCATTACTAAGTTTGAATTCTTGAGAGAGCTGAATCGAGGAAAAATGACTCACAAGTTGAAGAATACAATGCGTTTGAACACAACTGCATTAATGAGCAGCATTCAGATTTTTTAAGTTGTGTTTTGCATACATAATAAACTGCGTTTACACGTTGAAATTTTAAGCTATTGGGTAAATGACGTCACTTTTGCTAGATCCAACCCTCTGAGGTCATAACTGGTAAGCAAATGGTGGACAGTCTTAGAAATGTAGTCAGACTCAAGCAAATTCCTTTCAATCTGTAACAAGTAACTCCTTGAAGGCCGTT